>NW_005842851.1:254901-257095 GCF_000455745.1 Alligator sinensis | reverse complement strand
CTTTCCTGCCTATGCAGGGGGTCGGACTCGATGATCTATTGAGGTCCCTTCCGACCCTAACATCTATGAATCTATGAATAATTTTCTATGACATCTTCTGCTAAGTTCAGACAGTCAAAAACCCCGATGCAGAATTGATCTAAGGTACAATGTTATCTGTAAGCAGCGTACTTTAAATCAGTAGCAAAAAGAACACACGTTTGCCCTTTGGTAGGTGGTGGGGAGGAGGTAAATCTTAGCCTGGGTTCTGCCATTTTTAAACCAGTCTGTGTGCCAAAAATCTGTTCTGTGTCAGATGTAGACCAGTTTCTGATCACTTTTACTGATAAAAGTGTAATGTCTGTACCTGGCCTTAAAGCTATGATTACTTAACTGTTTAATTTAAACATCACAGACAAATTCTGAAAACTTCCAGAATTTGTGAGGGCAAATTTTCAGAGCTTGTGATGGCAAATGTAGTAGTAATGTGTACTTAGCATTGTCAGCACTGATACATTCACAGTAAAAATGAGAAAGTAAATATGTAAGGGAGATTTTTGTATTTGGACTGAAGTATCACTACATGGAAAAAAACTCCAACCAGCAATGCTGCCTTATGGGTCTAATTCACTCATAGTATTACTTATGCTAATTAGCTCTTGATAATTAGTTTTATAGCAGGAGTCCTGTTTTGCTTAGTGCTATGCTAACAGGCAGGAAAAACTATCCTACACCAGACAGCTAACAACACAAAAATAAGATGAGATACAATGGGTAGGCACAACAAATGAGGTAACGAGATGATTGTGAGCGGTGGCATAAGCAGCAATCACGGCTCACTAGCTGCCTAACCATCGTCAACCCTTTATTCCTCTTGCTGTCCTCTTTCACTTATCCTTATTTTCTTATGCCCTTTTTGTAGTTCTCCGTTGCCTGATATTTAGTGATTTGCTTTTTTTTCTTCTTTCTTTACCAAACCAAAAAGAGCATCTGCAAAAGATTAATTGATATTGGGTAACCCCTCTTTCTCTATTTAAAGACCTTAACTACTTCTTAACTAAATGAAATGCCAGAACAACACAGATTTAAACTGTAAGAAACATTTGGTTGAAAACACACACGGCCAAATTCATTGCTGCTGCAACTCCATGGGGCATTCTTTCTTTACTGCCTTGCACAAGAAGCACATGAGGAGGTCATTCTAAAATCTAAGCCAGCTACATTTCAAACTGACACTAATAAAGCTGTACAGAAGCAAAGCTTGTAGTCGAGAGAAATTACTTTTCCACCTAAGGGCTTGACTCGACTCTCAGTGAAGTCAAAGGGAATTTTTAACAGTTCCTTCGGTGAAAGCAGGATCAGGGCCATACGGGGCAGAAGTAGAGTGTAGAGATCTGTCCATTTTTTGGAATTAATTGTTAAAGTATCCCTTCAAAATGTCAGAATTAGGGCTAGGTTCAGTAAAGAACAATATGTTTATAAAGAATCAATGTTTGATTTGGAACTCGCTTTAAAGATTGCTGCTACTAGAAGAAATTATGGTCTTTCTCTATTTTAGCGAAACCATCATGACAACAGCACCAGATTAGTGTAATTTTCATTGGTGTTGTATGAAATATTGAAGGTTTTTTCTTCTTGTATAGCAAATGAGCATTCACAATTGGGGGGGGGGGGAGTTGTCAATTTTGTGGAATTTTCTTTGTTAATCATTTTGCCTGAATTTGCTGGGATTTCATCTTTTGGTACTAATCGGTGAGGAGTTAAGGGCTCCCTTGTCCCTGCCTGGCAAGAAGGTAAGTACTGTAATATATATTTTTAAATGGGGTGCCAGTAAATTAGGAAAAGTTATGGAGGAGAACCTGGAGTTTAAAAACTGTTGTGAACCATTGCTTTAAGCTAAGGGAATGCTCTTCTAGGCATCTGCAGCTAGACTGTGACCTTTTTGACAGTGAATCTGTTCTCTTCTGTCAGATTGTTTTAGTTGGTCATATTGTTTTTCTGTATTTATGTTTCTCATAGTATTTTCCTAATTGTTAAGAATTCTCTGCTCATAGGAGAATTATAAATAAAAGGCCAATTAGAATTATGGTTCATTGTATATTATGATAGGATGTCCAGGCACTTTAAAACAAGTGAGGAACCTAATATGGCAATGCTCCTAGTCCCTGTTTAGTAGAAAAGGGGAAGCCTTCCTCATTAAAACCTTAGTAGGGAA
>NW_005842851.1:249217-254891 GCF_000455745.1 Alligator sinensis | reverse complement strand
AGGGAAAGGAAAGCCTTCCTCATTCCTTCTGGGAGCAGTACCAATGTTAATGGTCAGGTCTGTTCTCATAGTATGAAGGGTGTGAAAAGGATTTGGAGTGGCTAATCTTTCCATTAAGGAATCTTGGAAGCCCAATCTGCATATGAAACATTACAGAGAGGAGGGAGCGATGCCTGCCTTGTAACCACTTACTAAATTCACCTTAAAAATGCTCTAAAACCATTTTAAAAGGGCTCTTAAAGAATTTAACAGAGAGTGATATTCCTTCCGCAGTAGAACTGTGACAGTGATCACATTATGCACACTTTAAAAGTTCCTTTTCTAAGCATGCAAGACTAGTGAAATCCTTGGCAGCTGTTTGCCTTTTGCAGAATTTCTTGGGGGATTCTCAGTGTAGTTTTGTTTCCTCTAACTTTTCTAAGTAGCTGATTCTTGAGGTAAAATTTATTCATGGAAACTGGGCACTAACATTTAGGCTAAGGTTCCTAAAAGAAAGGATCATCTGTGAGCTTTTTGTGATCACTTCTTTTCCAGGGCTGTTGTCTATCCATGAATAAAATTAATGGCATTTAATATACATGCAGATGATTGTATACCACAGATTTCTCCTCCAGCAAGAACATAAGCTTCTAGGTCTTATCAAGTATGTGATTAATTCTTTGGTAATGTGCAGTCTGATGTATTCTAATGGGGGATGCACAGGTCTAAAATGAAGTTCTGCAAATATTTATTTGCAGGATGTCTTGCAGGACACAAAACCCTCCTTGACCAAAGGAGAAGCTTCATTGTTAAAACCCATCCACCATTGACTTTCTATTTATTTATTTATTTATTTACTTTTCTTCCTCCGGAGGTGTTCAATCTCTCCAGCCCCATGGGTCAGATGAGTGGTACAGGACCAATCTGTGGGCCAGATCCAGCATATGGGGTTGCTCTGCAGGTGCAACCCTGTAAGCCAGATATGGCAGAGGTGCAACCATGGTAGGGTAATTTGGAGGCAGGAGAGTGGTGGCAGCTTTGATTGAAGTGTCTCTGCGAGCAACTACTGCAGCTACTGCTCCCCCACTGCCAAATTCCCAGACCCATGGAAAGCCCGATGACCCAGGTGATACCACTCCACAGGTCAGAAGTTAAACATCACTGCTCTAAATTATTAAGACCTGCCTTTTCAAGCCCCTCCTGAAATAAGGCATGTATTTAAACGTGTTTTACTTCCTCTCAAGATGAAGAAAATATAGGGATTATTTGAATTTCTAATATACTGTAGCTGCTGAAATAGGGAGCAATCAGGTTGTCTGTATGCTTAAGTACACCATCATGTTAAACAGACATTGATGTATTGTTACCTAAAGTTGGCAGTAACCTGAAGACGCACCCAAGTTTAACCCATGGCTGTCTTGAATGCGCAGTGGCCTTGTTTAGCCTGTCTTCTGTTTAGTGTAGTGTCAAGATACTAGAGCTTTTTATATCCTGTTATTTCTTTATAAATGCATTGAATTTATGTTTTCATTGCCCACGTATATGATTTATTATCCTAATAAATCCAATTCCACTGAAATGCACATAATTCCAAACAAAATGAGGCGTATTCTCAATTTAGGTCATTATGATTCTGACCTTGTCATAGAAATAAAATAAGTACAGGATGATTAATCTTTTTCATTTAGCATGATAAAGTCTATACGATATCGAATGATATATTTAGTAAAATATGAATTGCAGTATACAGTTAGAACTTTTTGATACATGAAGTATTCCAGTGGTGATGATTAAAAGCTTTCTTCCATAATTTGATGAGCAAAAAACTAGTTACTGCGCCTAAAGTGAACCTAAAAATGAATTCTAAATATTTTTATTTGCAAAAAAGATAAAATGAGGGATGAGGGGCAGCAGATTATTAGTTTTCTGGGCTTGTGCTAATTGTTTCAAGTCTTTTTGTAAATTAAAATTTTGAGCTGATATTAAGCCTACAGCTGTTTCAAAATATATGCATGCAAGCTGTGATGATTTTGTTGGATATTTTTATTTTTCTTCTCAACATAATATTTGATTTTAGTTTAATTGAAAAAAAATCATTAGAATATACTGACTGAATTAATAGCTTCCAAAACTTTATGAATAATAATTATTCCATTTTATAATTAGGGAAGGTGAGTCATAGACCTGTTAGGCACTTACCTTATACTATGGAGTGAGTTAATAGCAGAACCAGGAACAGAACACAGAGTTCCTGACCCCAGTCTGTTGTTCAGTGTAGTGAATCGTAACATGCAAATTGGACAGAAAAGGATCTAAACATAATGGGCGTTTCATGTATAATCTGTAGGAGTGTGGAGGTGAATGTTGCTGTTCTGTATAACAGTAAAAACTTTTTAAAAACTCCAAATGTATTTACCTTTCCATTGTAGAGCTTCTGTGAATATACATTTTATAAGAAAACTTTGGTTTCGCTTTAGAATACAGCCTCTATGTAGTTATTGTGCAATTCTGCTTTGGGTTCATATTTTTGATAACTAATTATCATCTCTTTTATATAATTAAACAACAAACTATTCTAGGGACCTTTTTTTTATTATTATACCTTTAGTTTCCTATGCAGTAAATGTATATACACAGGTACTTTTAATTCCATTGTCTTTGTGTATTAATTTCTCAGTCCTGGGGTTGTGTGAATGCAGTAGCAATTTCTTCAATTAAAACTTTATTTAAAAGGGCTTAAAGTTCAGTTTTTGACATCAATACCCCCAATGCAAGTTGTAAAAACAAGAAGATGCCAATTTATGGAACAATTTGTTTAAACAAAGACAATGTATTGAGTTTCCAGTGACAGAATCTACATGTTAACAAGGAAATTTCTTCTGCTTCCAAAAGATAAGGAAATGCACATCACAGTAATCTTACTGATAGTGTAGTACACAATTTCAATTATAAGTTTAGGAAAGCAAATAATTAGGGTTGACATTTGTGCATGAGTTAAGTACTTGGAATATTATGTGTTTGTACAGAGAGTTGTTATTAAGTTTCTAAGTTGGGCTGGTTTACACAAAAGTCTGCCAAAATTATTTTTCAATGAGAAAATAGGATTTGCAACTAAATGGAAGTGAATTATTTTTACAGAAAACCATCTGAACAAAATTTTAATTTTTAACTGAAAAGAAATAAATATCTGAATATGAAATAATTTGATTTGGAGATTAGGAGGAACTTTCTGACCTTGAGAATTGGTCAAATACTGAAATAGCCTACCAAGAGACGTTGTGTAATCTCCATCCCGCGAAACTTTCAGAAGCAGGTTGGACAGCCACCTGGCTGGGATGATCTAATGAGGAATGGTCCTGCCTTGAGTAGGGGGACCTTTTGAGGTCCCTTCCAGCCCTACTTTCTTATAGTCTCCCCACAATCCTACATGCCCTTCCCCCTGCCCAAAGTTACTGACACCAGATACCTGGTACAGCTTCTGACACTGGCGCACATCTGCACACACCATTCCCGATCCACAAACATGTGCCTTAAAGTATGAATGTAGACTGGGTGTGGTGAATGTTTTTACGCACCATGAGAATCTGAACTACAACATAATTGTGGTACACTGGCAAGTTTTCTGAATCAAGCTATTTTGTAGTAGTGCAACTAAAGGGGGAAGGAACGGGTCATCTTCAGCATTGACTTTGGGAATGGGAGTGCCTTTGGTATTTAACTTCCTGTGCATGTGTGCGTACATGTGTGATTCCAAGTCAAACATTTTGATTGAATACTGGCAAATGTTATTGGCTTAGTTTTATGCTGCAAGTTGGTGAAAGGGTGGGTAGGTGGGAAGAGAAGGGTAAACGGCGTAGGAAGGAAATATTTGGAGGAGATCCATTTTAGGGATACATGGAATTAAGATCCCAGGGTAATCTTCATGGCTGATGCTTAAGGCTCTGCAATTTTTTTTCATAAATATTTACACAAATGGACTTGCTGAAGTCAATGGGACTACTCGAAGCAAAAATCATCTCAAGATTATGGCGTAAACATTTTTTTTAAAGTATTTTATCTTTTCTTAAACTCGGGGAAAAGAGAAAATAATTGAGGATGCAAAAATTCCTGTATGATGCTATTTGATTGGAATTCCATGCAGAAACCATGAGACCTGTTCAGCTGTTTGGTGATGATAATTTCCTCTTTGGGAAATAGCAATTAAAAATATATCTCTGTTGCTTCTGTCTCTTGATTTTTCTGGCAAGAGTTTTATATGG
This sequence comes from Alligator sinensis, assembly GCF_000455745.1. Lineage (NCBI taxonomy): Eukaryota > Metazoa > Chordata > Crocodylia > Alligatoridae > Alligator > Alligator sinensis. The sequence goes on along the minus strand of NW_005842851.1, from coordinate 250,653 downwards.
CTCTTAATAGATTGTAGGCTTCCTTCATGGAGACATTTGCGTGAGTTTTCAGCTGCTTGACTGCATTTTACAGGCTTATTAGCATAACTAATCTCTCATTCCTTAGTGAGTATGAAAAATTAGTTAAGTATGAGAGTTATATGATTTTTAAAGCATTCTCCTTATTTTTCATAAAGTGATTACAAAATCACTGCCAGAAATCAGGTAATTTGTGTGACATATATTTAGAATTTTGTTTTAGTTGGCACAATTTTATTTCTTTCCTTGTCTTTGCTGATTAGTACAGTGAATATTTGTTTGCCATGAATAACTTGCTTAAAGGTACATTAAAGAAGAAACCATGTTTCTTTTCTATATCCAATTGTTTTGTCTGTTGCCTTATGGGTGATACAGCTTGTCGGTAAGGTAGCCCCTCCCCCCGACTCATCTGCCACGTCTTTGCTGTTAAATTATCAAGAGAGGGTTTCAGTGGAGATCTTCCCAGAGGGGGTTCCTGACAACGGCTGTACTCACAGTTATTAGGCGTGATGTTCCATGGGGCTCTGCCTCCCCTACACCCCATCCACTCACCAGCCGATTACGTGTTGGTCCGATGTTAGCCTTGGTCTTGCGGGCTTGCCCACAGTCTGCCTCGGGTGGAGGAAAGAGCATGCCGCTGAATGACTTCTCTCTCTATCCCTTGGACTTCCCTCCTTTCCTTTATTTTCTTTTCTTCCTATGGTCTTCAGAAATAATATTCTCCTGGGGAGAAGCGGGATGGGGAGCCACCTCCTCTTCTCCAGCTGTCTACAGGGGGCTCAGAAACCCTCCCCTGTGTCGGGGCCGAGGGGCTGTGGCCAGCAGCCCAGGCACGTGGGCCGGGGAAAGTCGGCATGGCGGACTAGAATTAGGCACTGACGCGTGGAGGTTGATTAAAGATTATTTTACTTACACCGTAGATGGTCACGGTGCAGGCAGGAAAACTTGCTTGAGTTGCAGTTACAGACAAACACAGGTGGAGTTTGCTAGGCTCCACCGAAGACACACACACACGGAGTTTGCTAGGCTCCGTAAAATGAACCGGGCAGAGCTCTGGATACCAAAATGAGAGTCTGAAAGGTGACTCTCGACGAGCGCGCAGGGTAGGGGTACGTGGAGGGATCGGTTGGCGACGGAGAGAGATTCTTGATGGCTGATCAAACCATCATTCACGATTGATGGTTTGATCTGAGAAATCTGAGAGCATGCCGGCATGGATTATCTCCATGCCGGCAAGGAGATAATCGTGGACTCCTTGCCAGCATGCTCTCAGATTTCTCCCAGAATTCTTGGAATCGGGGTTCTCAGGATCCTTCTGAGATTCTCGGAGATCTCCGACTGAGGCGGAAACTGCTCAAGCCTCTTATACGGCTAGCAAACCAATCGCTAGACGCCACCTGGGAATAACTTAGAAAAAA
>NW_005842851.1:247879-248529 GCF_000455745.1 Alligator sinensis | reverse complement strand
GCCTGCTTATGCAGGGGGTCGGACTCGATGATCTATTGAGGTCCCTTCCGACCCTAACTTCTATGAATCTATGAATCTATGGTTGTTGAACTAAACGGGTAAACACAAAATTAGCTAACATAAAAAGTTCATTCTCCAGGGATTTAATTAAATAATAGCTGGCACATACACATACACACATAACCAGATTCATAACAAAAAACTGCACGATTAGGGCTTCAGTGGGTGTCATGGCGAAGGCGCGCGTCAAGCCCTCGCTTTTGCTGATGATGTTGTCCCTCTGTTTCTCCGGGTTTCTCTCCACCACGCACTCTGAGTCCTGAACCTGTAAACAGAACTCTCAGAAAATAAGTTAACGTATATCAAAATATTTACAAAAACCTGCACACAATAGGGCGGTTAGTTAAATGCACTACCACTTCCCCAAAATATATAATACAGGTGTTTAAACATGGCTAGAGTAGAATCAACTCTCTCTTGCACGATCAACTAGATGAAATCATCGAGGAGCTGTCGTCTAGCTCTTCCAAATAATGAAAACCCAACTCATATGCCAATCGCCATTGGCCTGCGTCTCCCAAAATCCGAAGTTGCCGTTTACTGAGTCCAGAACGCTGTAGGAGGAATCCAAACATGAATCGCTCCTCTGG
>NW_005842851.1:243830-244519 GCF_000455745.1 Alligator sinensis | reverse complement strand
ACACACAATCATTGGGTAATGACATCCCCCCTTGCTGAAGGCACAGCTGAATTATACCACATGCTCGTTACTCGGGTCGTCGAAAGCTCTCACAACTGGTTGCATCAACTCCAAGATGAACATGAGTCGGCAGTGTGACGAAGACATCAAAAAAGCCAATGGCACTTTATCATGCATCAGCAGATGCATGACGAATAGGTCCAAGGAGGTGATACTTCCCCTCTATTGGGCACTGGTCAGACCGCAGCTGGAGTATTGCATGCAATTCTGGGCGCCGCACTTCAAGAGGGATGCGGATAACCTGGAGAGGGTTCAGAGAAGGGCCACTCGTATGGTTAGGGGCCTACAGACCAAGCCCTATGAGGCCTCTTCCAGGCGAAGCGCCTGCTTCTCCTGGCCAGCCTCCTGCAGGGAGCTGCCGTACTTCCCCTGCTCTGTCTCGGGTAGGGGCTCAAAGGTTTCCCCTGCCTTGCTTGCCGGTGCTGCGCTGGCTACGTGGTGCCTCTTCCCGGCAGGAGGCTCAGCACACCGGATGTGCTCCCCGCCAACTCTCTCTCCCTCTGGCTCCTCCTCCCTGCGGGTTCTGTCGGGGCTTTTAAACTTTCCCGCAGTGTCCATGCCGGTCACTGTGATTGGTCTGGCTGCTCCCCATGCGGGGAACAGCTGCTTAAACAGCCAGAGTAATGCCG
>NW_005842851.1:241589-243774 GCF_000455745.1 Alligator sinensis | reverse complement strand
TTGGGCCTGCCACTGCAGTCCCGGCTCCTGCGCTGCCAAACCGGACGGAGGTAAGTTCCCCCTTGGGGGGGTCTGTTTCTGGGTTTTGTGCCCCCCGGTGTTTTCCCTCACCTCCTTTCGAGCCTGTGGGGGCACGTTGTCGCCACACCAATAAACTGACAATATATTACTACAGTATTACCTTTCACGCAGTTATGAATTTGTTTAACTCGGTTCATTTTTAAGGATAAATTTCTAAAATAAAGTTTGAGATGTTTCAAAGCAATTCATGAGATTTAGAGGAGTAATTTCCATTAATATATAGGGAAGTAAGCTCTCTAAATCCTCAAGAATATTTTGAAAATCTCACTTAAAGATGTTTTTAAGGCCCATGTTGTGTTAAAGGCATCCATATTTAACTGATCAGTCATAACCAATACATTTCCTATAAAGGGCATGTGATGGCTTCATTGAAAATAAAGTCAATCAGTCTGGTCTCCTCAGTCACCTGGGAGCCGTGGCTACCTGTCATTCACCTCCCTTTCTTCCCTGCCACACCTCAGTCTTACCATTTAGGTTCAGGAAGCAAGTGGCAGAATCCGGATTTACTCTCACTGGATGTATCATGCACTGGGTTTTTGCTCTTTGCTTCTTCCACCCTGTACCTGGAGCAGGTGTCTTGCTCTGTTTACTCTCTCTCTCTCTTCCCCGCCACCCCCAGCCCCTACCTCATCAGTGGCTAGTCCTTCCCATGTGAGCAGTCTTGCTGGGGTTTCTACTTTATCCACCTGGATTCCAAGTCTCTGGAAGGAGCTACTAACTCAAAGTCCACTGACTCCGGTCTAGTAATCATGGGCACTAGACCCCCTGGCCACACCTCTGATCTGCTCAGGCTCTTCTGGGACCTCCTTTCTTCCCTGATAGTTCCATTCCAAGTGAGCAGATTCACTTCTAAATCCAAACAAAAGGACATGTGTCCACTTAACAACAAAATGATTTTCTGCAGTGTCAGGAGCTCCTTGCTGCTGCTTCACATGCTTTTTTCCACAGATGCTGATTCCATTTGTGCTTTAACACACTTCCTCACTTCCCCCCAGGCTTCCAGTAGGGATTTAAATAGCCAGGTATCTCTTTCCAGTCCACTTTCTGGCACCTGTGAAACAGCTGCTAATCACTTAATGATGAATCATTAAGTTGCCCACTGTTTGATTTTTGAGGATACCAGCCCTCTATACCGGAGTCTGCAATTCCCCTGTGTCCCTCCATCTCTTTCTCCACTGTCTAGTAACAGGGCAAAGGTTTCCTGGTACAGGAGAGAAAAGCTATTTTTCATCTTTTAAAATAGATGTAGCCCATAGCCTGGGTCCCAATAATATATGCCAAAGACACCATTGAATGATGTTGCATTGTTGCTGTAGCCTGAACAACTCTTATTTATAAACCTCTTTTGAGTTAGATCAAAGAGGCGAGAGAATGCCTCTGCCAATCTGGATGTTTTTATATGTGCTTTGAAGCAGGTGTGATACTGGATCAGGACTGTTGCTATTTTATTTTGTGTGTATTTGCAAAAAAAATCAAAAACGCAGTTTTATTCTTCTCTGAAGGCAAATATTGCAAGGTTTTTATAGTAATACAGGCAGGCTGAGTAGGTTCGGAGGTCTTTGGGAGAACAAGGCATTTTGCTATCCAATTAATAGTTTGGATTTCTTTCTAAGCCTAATTATCCACAAATCTCCAAAAAGCACTAGCTTGATGACTGACTAATGGCTGTACACTCACATAAAACATAACCCTGACATGCAGATTTCTTTAAAAGTTTCAAGCAAGAGAATATGTATGTGCACGCTGGTATTCCAATGAAGTTGTTGAGAACTGGGTGTCCATTCCTGATGGCAGAATGTGCCTCTAAAACAGCAACACAGGAACAAAAACATTGCCATTCTGAATCAGACCACTGATCCTCTGAATTCAGCATCCTGTCATCAACAGTGGTCAATGCTATGTGTCCTACATGAAGCTGTAGGAACTACAGGAAGAAGTTAAAGAACAAGCTTCCCCACAAAGACAGTAGCTTTCTAACACTGTTAATCAGAAGCTGGCTTTTGTCCTGAAGAATGAAGATAAATACTCCTTCCTTTTTTTTGCATCCTTGAGAGAAAAGCTGGGGGGGGGGGGGTGGGGGGGGCGGGGGGGGGGGGAGCGGGGC
>NW_005842851.1:236500-241542 GCF_000455745.1 Alligator sinensis | reverse complement strand
GAGAAGGGGGGGGGGGGGGGGGGTTGGGAGGGCGAGGAGAGGGTGAGACGAGCTCTTAGATGCATATTTTTCATTGTTTGGTGCATTTTAGTTGCCAAACCAACTGTTGTCATCAAAAAGCTTTCAGACTCGGAATCAACATGAAAACTGAAACTTCATGGGTTTCCTTGCTTTTTTTTTTCATGTTATAAATTGTTTCCATGCCCTATGTGAGTACTAGTAAATGAGCTTTTCAGAATTCTAGCAACTGTCTTTCAGTGGGACATCTGTAAATATTAAGCATGGAAACAGAGATAAGTTAAAGTATCCCTGTGCACAGTTGAGGAGGAGAATTCAGTAGTTTAAACTCCGAATCTCTCTACTATAATAGCATGTTCAAAATACTGTGTGTTCTCTCTGTTGTTTCACTCCATGCACCCTCACATTCCCCAGTATCATTTCATTAGCTTTCAGCCAACTACTAAATCTACACTCAGTAGCCAGGTGGGCAGTTACACCATGTTATCTGCTCTAGGTTAGCAGAGAGGATAAATAATACTCTTTTTAGAAATAACAGACTCAAGTAAATTGGTTATAAAAATTAGCCATTGTAGTCGGTGTGAGTTTTCACAAAACCACCATAAAAAAGTTTTTAATTCAAGTGGGCAGTGATGGAGAACAAACATACAGAAAACACAACAGTCTAAGTATAATATTGTAGAGAATAGAATGTAGAGACTTCACAGTTTTATACTGGAAGACACTTGCCTAATCTGCTCTTAATATCCCCAAGGGACTCCACAGCCACCCTTGGTAATCCATTCCAGTGTTTAACCTTCCTTACTGTTAGAATTTTTCCTCCAACATCTAATCTAAATCTCCCTTGCTGCAGTTTAAGTCCATTACTTCTGTTCTCAGTGGACATGAAAAAAACAGTTACAATCTTCTGTTCCATAGTAACCTTTTATATTTGAAAACTGTTGTCATGTTTTCCCTCAACCTTTTCTTCTATAAATTATAACAAACCCAACTCCTAATCTCTTTTCATTGCTTCCTTTTTCCAGACCTCTGATCACTTTTCTTGCTCTCTTCTGGACACTTTCTCGCTGGTCCATATCCTCCTTGAAGGGTGTTCTGCTTGTAACTGGTCTCAGTATTCTAGTTGGCCTTACCAACACTGAGTAGGGTGGAAGATTTAATTCAAGTGTCTTACATATGCACTTCTGCTTATACATCTGAGAGATGATGTTGGATTCTCTTATCATAACATGGCACTAACTCATGTTCAGTTTGTGACCCACTAGAAGACCCCTGATCCTTTTCTGCAGGACTGATTATTTGATTATGCTTCTTTTTTTACTTGTGTCACTGATTATTTCTTTCTAAGTGTAGCACTTATTCCACTGTGGATTTCAGCCATTTCTCCAGTTTTTTCGAAGATAACTTTGAATTCTAATGCTCTCTCTCATATTGCTTGCAAACCCGTCGCTTGCTAGTATGTATGTGTTTGGCTTCCTCTGCCAGAAGATAGTGGCAAAGTGTGGGTATGAGAGAGAAAAGATTAATATCACAGTACAGTTTTTATAATGGAGAGCCCCCTGAAAGTCAGTGGCACGTCTTCCTTAAAGATATACCCCTAGTTAGAAGCTGCTGGGAGAAATTGAAAGGAGGCTCAGTTGCTCCCTGAACTTCCTGGTACAATGGCCCTGCTTCTCCACCTCCTGTCCTCATTTTATTTGACGAAAAGTATTACAAAGGTCTCTGCACTGCACACCATGAAAAAGAAGTTTCCTTGTGTCCTTCTGGCTCACTGTTCCTCCCAAGAGCCAGTAACAAATAGGCCATTAGAAGTTACCTTAACTCATCAGTGTTGAAATACCTTTGTAAAACTGCAGATTCAGAACTTTACTTTGAGCTTACTTCTCCCCACCTCCAAATATAAGAGGGCAAGTCCCTTCAGTCTGCTTTTACCATCTCTTGGGCTAACAAACTAGTGATTTAAATTCACTTTATCCCATAATACATTGCCTTAATTGCACAGGACGTTGTCCCACTTCACCAAAACGTTGGTCTGATTCTCAGCTGCATTATACCTTGGGAGAGATGGACACTATTTCAGAGAAAGGGCGCAGGCAAGTGTGTCTCCATGGAGATGTACCTTTCCTACCTCGGTCCTCTTACCCATGCTAAGGCAACCTTGAGAAAATATAGTGAGGGTCTTCATTGGTGTGGCATGGCAGTTAGTGCAGCAGGTAAAGTGTTAGCAGAAATTGATAGACAAAGTTCTTTGGGTAAATGTGATAATTTTTTAGACCAACTAAATACTTTAGTTGGAAAAATTGTTCATTACAAACACCCTTTTTCAGGCATAGAGAGAGTCTACTGGTGTTTGTATGCTCTCCTGGGTGGAATAGGAGCTTAAATCAACATACAAAATGCAGGTCTATGAAAAAGCAAATGTGTGGAAGGGAAGATCAGATGGGAGTTAACAGGTGCAAGACATGTAGGTTGGGAGCATGGGGAAGAAAGGGGTTATGTTGACCTGGTGATAGAATGTAGCTGGTAAAATGTAGAGAGGTTACCTAGGGTTATCAGATGGTGGATAGGTTGTAATGTGCCATAAATCCAATGTCTATATTTAGTCCATGTTTTGTTGTATCCAGTAGATTTCTGAAGTGAAGTGTGTAAGCTTATCTATGAAAGGTGATTGGTAAATTCTCTTTGAGGATTAGAACTGAGAAATTGGAGAGCTAGTGGTTGTCTTGTGAGAAGCATGTATCTACAGGTAATTGGGTATTTTTGTCTTTGATAGATTTTTAGCATATATTCATTCTGATGTCCAGTTGTTGTGTGGTTTATCCTACATATTTTCCATCAGGGCACTGGACGAGATATATTTACATTTCTGGAAGTGCAGATGTAAGATCTAGGATTGGTGATAGTCTGGTGTGGGGTGTCATTATTGTGGGAGTGGTGGAAATGTGTTGGCTGGCTTTACATTTTCTTGTGCTGTCATGGCCTGGATGCATTCATTGTGCTTAGGGCCATAGAAAGTTTGTTTCTGGTGATGAAGCTGGCAAAGTCTGGTCCCTGTTTTAGGGCCAGAATGGGTGGCTCTGGAAAGATCTCTTTAAGAACTGGGTCTCCTTCTAGTATGGGTTGCAATTGTTTGAGAATTTTCTGTATAGATTCCAGGGAAGGATGTCATTAGTCAGAATTAATGGTGTATGATTTGAGGGGATTTTCTTTTTGCACGGTAGCAATTCCTCACGTGGTATCCAGCTGGCTCTTTCAAAAGTGTGACTTATCTCTCTGGAGGAGTGTCCTTGTTGAGTGACAGCTCTTTTGAGATTTGCAAGGTGATGATCGCAGGTGTTCTCAGTGCAAATCCGCTGGCATCAGAAGGCTTGGTGTATATTACAGCTTTCGTGGTGTGTTTTAAGGCAATTGGTGGTTCTGTATAGATATGCATGTTGGTCCGTGGGTTTCTTGTATATGGTGGTTTGTAGTTTACCATTCTGAATATTAATATTGATCATACTGTTTAAAAAGGAAATGTTGGTGCTGGAGTATTCAAGAGATAGTCTGATAGAGGGTTGATGGTTATTGAATTTGTGATGGAAATTAAAAAGAGATTACATGTTCTTAGTCCAAACGATGATGTCATCTATACATCTTAGGTATGGAATGGGTTTGATATTGCAGTTCTTGAGGAATTCTTCTTCCAGGTTGCCTTTTAAAAAGGTTGGCATATTGTGGGGCCATTTTGGTACCCATAGCTGTGCCCATGGTCTGGAAAAAGTGTTGGTTATTAAAAGTGAAGTTGTTGTGTGTGAGGGTGAAGTGTATAAGTTTAGTAGTATCTTTAAATTTACACTCTGAGTTGCAATCTTGCTCCTGTTGATATATAAGGCAGGCTTGGTTGTCATCCTGGTGTGGGATGTTGGTATATAAACTGGTAACATCCATGGGGACTGGGAGGGTATTGCTGGGAAGGTGGTCTGGTTTCGAGTTTTTGTAGGAAGTCTCGCATGTCTTGGACAAAACTCAGGCTTTGGGTGACAAGAGGTTATAGATGCATTCAATGAAACCTGATATTTCCTCAGTTAGGGTTCCATAGTTGGATGTTATAGGTCTGGGGAGGATGAGGTCGGAGGGGGCCTTGGAACACCAAACCAAGTGTCGCTCACAGGAACAACCCAGCCAAGACTGACGACGAGCACAAGAAATACCCAGGTAAGAGACCCGGATAGTCCTAGGATTAGGGGGGTGGTGCATATACCTTCAGGAGGCCTTAGATGCCTATACACTAATGCTCATAGTAAGGGGAACAAGCAGGAGGAATTTGCCCTCCTGCTAGCTAACACAAACCCAGATATAGTGGGGCTCACCGAAACATGGTGGGATCCAACGCACGATTGGGTGGTGGACATCAAGGGCTATAGGCTGAACAGGAGGGATAGAACAGGGAGGAAAGGTTGGGGTGTGGTGCTCTATGTCAAAGAACAATTCACATCCTCACCGATCAGCACTGGGTCAGAGGAGGGGCAGACTGAAGTGCTCTGGGTCAAAATACAAGGGGGTCGGGGAGAAAGGGACTTAAAGGTGGGGGTCTACTACAGACCACCCAACCCGGGAGAAGAGCTAGACCAGGAATTCTCAGGTCAGCTCACGAAGGCAGTCAAGTCATGGGTGACCTAAACTATCCAGACATTTGCTGGGAAGAACAGTCAGCCAGGTCTGACCACTCACGTAGGTTCCTAGCTGTGTTACAGGACCTCCATCTAACCCAGGAGGTGCACAGTCCCACCAGGGGAAATGCCTTGTTAGACCTGGTCCTGGCCACAAGCGACAACCTGGTGAGGGGACTGCAGGTGCTCAATCACCTAGGCGATAGCAATCATTGTCTATTGGAATTTACCATCCAGTACAGGGTGGCAAAGGCCTGCAGCAAGACAGCAGCCCTGGACCTCAGGTGGGCAGATTTCATTGGGCTAAGGAGACTAGTAAGGGCGGCACTGAGATCCTGGAGGGGTGGGGAGGTGGGAGTCCCAGAAGAGCGG
>NW_005842851.1:231950-236490 GCF_000455745.1 Alligator sinensis | reverse complement strand
ACAATCCTCCAAGCCCAAAGGGTGGCAATCCTAACACGGATCAAAAGTGCCCATGGCTAACCAAAAGCATCCAGGAATGTCTCAAAGCTAAGAAGGAGGCATACACCCAATGGAAGGGAGGGGCCATCACCAGGGAGGACTATACCTGAATTGCTTGGGATTGTAGTGGGGGCTGTTAGGAAGGCCAAGGTGGAGATGGAACTGGGACTAGCAGCCCGTATCAAGGATAACAAGAAATCCCTTTTTAAATACATAGGGGGTAAAAAGAAGGTTCCGGGTAACGTGGGGTCTCTGCAGGACATGCTTGGAAATCTGGTGGTCTCACCAGATGACAAAGCTAACCTATTTAACCATTTCTTTGCCTCCATTTTTCTGAGCAGGGACCAGGTCATCCCCCACACTGGGATCCCCAATCCTCCCAGGGCAGGCACAGCCAGGCCCAGGGTCAGAGAAGACCTAGTCAGGGAATTTCTGGTGGGACTGGACGTGTTCAAATCAGCAGGTCCTGATGATCTCCACCCCAGAGTGCTGAACGAATTAGCAGAGGTTATTGCGGGACCCCTGGCACAGCTTTACAAGCACTCTTGGTTCTCCAGCGAGGTGCCAGAGGACTGGAAAAGAGCCAATGTGGTCCCCATTTTCAAAAAAGGGAGGAAGGAGGACCCAGGAAATTAACGGCCTGTTAGTCTTACCTTTCATTAGAGGCAGGTCCTGTCAGACCAACCTGGTGGCCTTCTATGACCAGGTCACAAAATCCTTGGACACAGGTGTCGCGGTGGACTTTAGGAAGGCCTTCAACACTGTCTCCCACCCCATTCTCATTAAAAAATTAGGAGATTATGGTATTGATGCCTACACAGTCAGATGGGTCGGCAGTTGGCTGGAGGGCTGCACCCAGAGAGTGGTGGTGGATGGGACATTTTTGACCTGGAGGGCTGTGGGCAGTGGGGTCCCCCAGGGCTCGGTCCTCGGGCCCTCACTATTCAATATCTTCATCAGTGACTTGGACAAGGGGGTGAAAAGCATCTTGTTCAAATTCTCAGATGACACTAAGATGTGGGGAGAAGTGGGCATGCTAGAAGGGAGGGACAGGCTGCAATTGGATCTGGACAGGTTTCAGAGGTGGGCGGATGAGAATAAGATGGGATTCAATACTGACAAGTGCAGGGTACTGCACCTATGGGATAGAACCAGCAGCATACATACAGACTGGGGAACTCCTTTCTCATCAGCACAGAGGCAGAAAAGGATCTTGGAGTCATTATTGATTCCAAGATGAACATCGGCCGCCAATGTGGGGGCACAATCAGGAAGGCTAACCGCACTTTGTCATGCATCCACAGATGCATCATGAGCAGGTCCAAGGAGGTGATCCTCCCCTTCTATATAACATTGGTCAGGCCGCAGTTGGAGTACTGTGTCCAGTTCTGGGTGCTGCACTTCAGGTGGGATGTGGACATCAAGAGGGTACAGCGGAGGGCCACTCACATGATCAGGGGGCAGCAGGGTAGGCCCTACGAGGAGAGGCTATGGGACTTGAACCTGTTCAGCCTTCACAAAAGAAGGCTAAGAGGGGATCTGGTGGCCATCTATAAACTGCCACTATAAAGTGGTACTCACTCCTACCCTGGGGGTCTTCAAAAGGAGGCTAGATAGACACCTTGCCGGGGTCGTTTGACCCCAGCATTCTTTCCTGCCCATGGCAGGGGATCGGGCTTGATGGGCTCAGGTCCCTTCTGACCCTACCAACTATGAAACTATGGGTTCCCTTGTTTGTGGATTTTAGGGAGCATGTAAAAAGTCCCTGGGTTCAGACTAGTTCTGTAGTGTTTCTTGCAGTTCAGATGGTTGTTTTATGGTAGGGGAAAGCTGTTCCTGTAGTAATTGGTTCCATCTCTTCTTTCTATGTTGGGTGGATGTTGTAAAAAAAAGTCTCCAGTAGCTTTTTTTTTTTTTTTTTGGATACATTGTATAATGTTTGCAAAGATATCTGGATTTTTCTTTTTTAAATTGTTGCAGCATGTGTTGATTTTCTTCTTAGTTGATCTCTTTTGGAGTTGATTTCTACATTTTTTTGAAGTTCTCTTGCATAGTTGTGAAGCACATTTGGAGATGTGTATAGTAGTTAGAAGACTGTAGATGTTCAGTCCTCTGGGAATCATGTTGTGTTTCTTGCATAGGCTTAGAAATTGTATGTCCCTGTTGAGTTTGGCTTCTTTCTTCATGTTGTGAAGTTTCCATTTCAAATGGCAAATTCAGTATCTTCCAGTGAAGCTACTATGTATCTTTGTGGCTCAAAATATTCTTTAAGTGTATTGGTAAAAGGTATTTCTGGAATTTGGGGCAGACAGTAATAGATGCGTATATACTCATTTTAGATTTTTAGAGGTTACCTGGAAAGGATAATGCACTTAGATGCTTTTGAAAACATCCTTTAACTATCTTCACAGAAAAAGGCCACCAAGTGAGGGCTGGCAGACTGTAAATGTTTTGGGTCAGGGACTGATTTGTTTTTTCTCCCCAGAGAATAAACTACAATAAAAAATGCCACATGTGGCAGGACAGTAGGGGGCACTACAATGCTGAACCACCTGCCTCACTGTGCCCAACCGAAACCATGCTTTGAGTGTCTCACCAGGGCTCCTACTTCTGACTGACCCCACTCCTGGAGCACACCCACAAGCCTAGGATAATCACTGCCACCACCCAGGCTCTGGTCTCTGTTAGGGCTCTGTGCAGCCCAGGATACACAGACCCTGCAGACCTTGTGGGTGCTTAGCCCCATTATGGTATTTTGGGGTGCTTCTTTTAGCCTGAAGCATTCAAAAGTAGCCTCCTGTACTGGAGGAAAGTAGAGCCAAGCCCACCTTATAAAAGCTTTCTGACCTCTCTCCCCTCACGAATCCACAACCAGCATGCTACATGCAGGTAGCTTTTTATTGTTCAGAGAGAGGGAGAATGGGGTTAGAGTAAAACATAAAGATTTTAGAGAAAACACCTTAAGCAATATAGAATAAGTCAAGTCTCATTCAATATTGAGTTCAGTGACTCTTTTAACACGTGGCTAAAATTCACTTAATCCTAATATACAGGCTAAATGTCCATATCTACTCACAGTATAATAGATTCATAGATTCATAGATATTAGGGTCAGAAGAGACCTCAGTGAGTCACCAAGTCTGACCCCCTGCCCTGGGCAGGAAAGAGCACTGGGGTCAGACGACCCCAGCTAAGTGCTTGTCCAGTCTCCTCTTGAAGACCCCCAAGGTAGGGGAAAACACCACCTCCCTTCGAAGCCCATTCCAGATTCTGGCAACCCTTACTGTGAAGAAGTTCTTTCTAATGCCCAACCTAAATCTGCTGTCTGTCTGTTTGTGGCCATTGTTCCTAGTTACTCCAGGTGGTGCCCTAGTAAATAGAGCATCTCCTATTCCCTATTGTCCTCCCCTGATGAATTTATAGGCAGCCACAAAATCACCTCTGAGCCTTCTCTTGCAGAGGCTGAAGAGATCTAGGTCCTTCAGTCTCTCCTCATAGGACCTTGCCTGCATGCCTCTGACCATATGAGTGGCCCTCCTCTGAACCCTCTCAAGATTCTCCACATCCCTCTTGAAGTGCAGCACCCAAAACTGGATGCAGTACTCCAACTATGGCTGGACCAGTGCTGCATAGAGAGGAAGCATCACATCCCTGGATTTGTTCATCATGCACCTGCTAATGCATGATAAAGTGCGGTAAGCCTTAGATCACTTGGTCACATTGAGTGATGTTCATCTTGGAGTTAACTATAACTCCAAGATCCCTTTCCACTGCTGTGCTGCTGAGAAGGTCATCCCCTAGCCTGTAAGTGTATTGGTGGTTCTTTTTGCCCAGGTGCAGCACTTTGCACTTGTCTTTGTTGAACTGCATCCTTTTTCCTATTTGAAACCAAAATATACTAGTGGGCTATTTTGGTTTTTTTCCACCATGCGCACAATAATACATACCAAGAAGCAAAGAGAAACTGAATGGGAATATTTAAATAGATTATGCCACCAGAAATATCAGTTCTCTGGTGAAAAATATAAGCTGTCCTCAATAGTTCCTCTCTTGTTAGAAGTGGGGACACTCCTGCTCATTCTTGTCAAACATTCTAATATAATAAAAGGCTTAGTACTTCTGTCTGTCCATAACGCTGGGGGCCAACTATGCATGTGCCCCAGAGAGGGTGGGCATGGCAAATGGCTGCATGGGCCCCACCCCCTCAGGCAGGAAGCTGGAGCCATAGGGAGCCCTGAGGCTTTAAAACTGTATTGGCTTGCCCTGGCTCCTGTCAAAGCTGCTAGGAGTCAGGGGCAGTAGTACCCAGGAGGAGCCTCAGCAGAACTAAGCAGCACAGCCCACCCCACCCCCAGCAATTGCACTCCCTGCCTGCCAGCACTGTCAGTACCACGTGGCCTGGCTGTATTGCAGGAGCGGGGAGCACAGAGCCACTGGTAGGGTGTGTGTGGGTCTGGTGTAGTGTGGGTATGTGTGGGTGTGTGTCTTGTGTGTGCAGCCA
>NW_005842851.1:225546-231899 GCF_000455745.1 Alligator sinensis | reverse complement strand
TGAGTGGGTGGGTGTGGTTGTGGTGGTGGAGCCAGGGGCAGGGTGAGTGGGTGTGGTTGTGGAGGCTGGGGCAGAGTGGGTGGGTGGGCTAGGATGTGCAGCCAGGGGCTGGTGGGTTGGGGTTTGCAGCCAGGGGCAGAGTGGGTGGTTGGGTGTGGGCATGCAACCAGGGCAGAGTGGGTGGGTGTGGGTGTAGGTGTGCGCCCAGGGCCAGAGTGGGTGGATGGGTGTGGTTGTGAAGCCAGGGGAGAGCGCGCGCGCGCGTTTGTGTGTGTGTGTTTATAGGATGTTTCACACACACACCCCACACATGAACCCACACTCCCCTCGTACTGCCATACACGCAGACTCCCCACATCCACACCCCCTCATGCCCAGGGACCCTCCCTCCAAACACATCCCATACACACCGACATGCTCCATCATCCCACATACCCATACATCCACAGACCCTGACAAACCTATACCCACCCCTCCACAATATACAAGGGTAAAACTTAATTTTAAGCTATTCTGCAATCACCTCTATGTACAGCGCACAAACGCATGTAAATCAGGACAAAAATATTTTTTGAAATCAAAGTAATGAATGCTGAAGAGGTTTCCTTTTTAGAAAATAATTTGGTATTTTTCTGGTTCCAAAATGGCACAGCCCCTTGCTGAAAGGAGTATGTCCCAGGGACACCGGGGCTAGAGGGAAACCCCGGCCCAAAACCAATGAAAAAGGAAACACGTACTTACCCCTTGCAGGAGCCGAGGACAGCAGAGGAGCGCACGCCGGGAAATCACACATGTGTTTTGTTAGCCGCGCTCACATCCAGCTGAGAGCGGGTGACGTCAGCGAGAGACGCCACCCGGCGGGAATAAAATGCGGCCCCGGGAGCAGCGCCAGGAGGCTGCAGGAAACAACGGAGCAAGCAGGGAACAAGTTCACAAGCAGGCGCGCACGGGGTTTCTCTGCCTCGGGCAGAGAAAGCTGCAGCACCCCCGGGAGCGACGAAAGCGGTGAGAGCCGCAGCTACGAGAACGCCAGCTGCGGTGCCAACGAGAGAGCCTGTAGGAGAGCGGGGGAGGGAACCGGTTGCGGAGCCGGTGGAAAAGCCGGCAGGGATGCCGGTGAAGGAACCGGTGGGAGAGCCGGCTGGGACGCCGGTGCAAGAGCCGGCAGGGAAGCCGGTGAAGGAACCGGTGAGAGAGCCGGCAGGGAAGCTGGGGAGGAAGCCTGCAGGGGCAACAGGACCTCAGGTCTCGCAGTCCTCGGACCAGAGTCCAGCTTAAGACATCAAGTCAAGCTAGTCGGGGATGAGGGAAGAGACCAGGCGGGGTTGGTTAGAAGAGACTGAGAGACCCACGATCGAAGGTGGCGTTGGCCGGGGTGTAGGGGAGGTTGGAGCCCCGTGAGTGCCCGCTGAAGGCGTGACGGCACTGGAGGCTGCGGCGAGGGGGAACCCCACCACTGAGGGTCCAGATAAGGCCATGGCTGGCGAGTTTCAGGGGTCTGCCACCGTCGCCCAGGGCAGGTTTTTGTGGTGAGAGTTTTGCAAATTCAATTTAGGGTCACAGAAAACTTTATGGTCTTGCATTTTAAACTCTAGTTTTTCTCCAGGATTCTACACATTGTTTAATTTAAAAGCATGTATTCCTAGCTAAAAGGATGACTGCATGGTGTCTCAGAGGTTGAGTAATGCTTCCTTACTATCAAAGAAACCACCTAGGCTGGATGATATGCACCCAAAGAACACACAAATTAATGCAAAAAGATGGTGTTAATTCTGAAAAACATGGCCATGTGCATAAACTGAATTCAGTAAGACTTGGAAGAAAGGTTGGTGGCATAATCTTACTGTTTAAGGAGTTCATGTTTGCAGGCTTGGGGTTAATATATAAGTTTTGTGTATTTATATATGTAAATATATCAATATTTATTATGCGCAGACTAACAAAAATATATAGCTCCTGTATTTTTCCCTTTTCTGTTGTTTGATTCCCTCTGCATTTGTTTATCACTTTGTTTATGACTGCTTTACTTTTTATCCCAGTTTCCTATATGCAAAGGCAAAGCAGAAAATGAATGAGTCAAAATATTTAAACCTGTGTGTCAGATTTTAAACTAGGAGCTTCTCCTACTGCTTTCATTACCCTGATGGGCTGCAAAGATTCTAGTCAAGTGGGATGTTCATGGAAGGGATAATATGCCCCATGATATGCCACACTTTCCTTGAGCTTTAAGTAAGGCATTTTGTGCAACAGTAGGGATGTTAGATCTATCCAGGATTTTAGAGGGGAAGTCACAGAAAGTAGGAGGACTCTGGAAGGAACAGCTTTATGTTCCTGCTCTTCTCTTGAACCCATGGGATTTTCATTGGTAAATGAAGTGGCTGGGCACTGGAGAGATGGTGGTCATGTAGCTCTGTAATTTTTCCTCAAGCTCAGCAGAATCTGGAATGTAAAACTATCCTTCTTACATGAATAGAGGTCACATTTTGCCATAAAGCAAAATGGGGGCTTTTCCCTGAGATTCACAAAATGAGAAGTAGATTTCCACATAGATATTCAAGATCTTTATCAGTTAACCATATCTCATGCTCTTTTATGTAGGCATACATGGACAGATGAAGCAGAAAATGAACTATTTTCTTGGTGGCAGGAACTTCTCCTGAATATTCCATTGACACTTTTTATTCTGTAGATGTTCAGTTGGCCATAGCACTTGGGTTCAGCAATATTCTAGCAAGTATGTTGTTTACAAGAAAAGGGATAAATGTACTATTTGGTCCTATGTAGACTCTCACATTTCATTGTCCCTTTGAATATTTGATTCAGTCCAGGGTTGTTGTTTTTTGTGCTTTGTTTTGGGGTTGTGTTTTTTGAGGGGTTTGGGGGGGGGTTGGGCCGTTGCAACAACAAAAGGTCCTTTATTATATCACTTTACTTCTTCATTAACTGTCATGAAAGCAGAAAACTAGAGATGAACACAGGGTGAAATATTCACAGTTTATTAAGGTGCAGACTTGAGAGGGTGTCTACAATTTAGGGAAGTTGTGCAATCCTTTCATAAGGGTCTTTTTTAACACCTTCTGTTCTGATCATTGTATCTAATTGATCACTATCTCCAGATCTACAAAGCGGGCAACTTTTTTAATATCATGCATACAGAGAAAGCAGGAGAGGAAGGGGGCAGTCTTGTTCATCTAAGCAGTTTTAAAGCAGTTTTAAACCATGGCAGAACAATATGGCCAGTCTTATAACTGGCTCTAAATGGCACTCCCACTTAGTGTAAGTGTGTCTATAAGCAGCAAAAAAAGAATTTCATTTGTGAAAGTTGCTTCGATTAGGTTTCTGTCAGGTTATCTGTTATATTCACGTGTTGTTGTTGATCTATACACCCAGTGCACATAACTAGCATTTATCCAGAGCTCAAGGTTAGGAATTTGGGCCCAATAGTAATAGTTTAAAAAAAAAAGTTCTAGCAGTGGGCAGCATTAGGGTATCCTAGTTTAAAACTGTCTTCCTTTTATATTGGCATGTAGATATGGTAGTGTTCGAGTAGTCTTGTAGCTATCTAGCTAATGATAATTAAACACAGATCTAGACTTTTTCTTGGTGGGCAATCAGTTAACTTTTCCAGGTACTTTTCAATCCCTTTTGAATCATCTTAGTAGAGTTCTAAGTTGTTTTAAATGTTTAGCTCTTATCTAACACCTCTCAGTAGATCAAAAAGGTCTCACTCATACAAAGAAGAATCAGTATCATTATGACCATTTCATGAAATGAAAGAAATGAGGAGTGAAGCAGGGAAGTGACTTTCCTGAGGTGGAGAGAGCTGAGACTGTTTTTTTAGAACAAAATTTTCAGTGAACATTTTTTGGTCTGCATTAGAAGAAAACCAATTTAAGATAAAAATTCCCTTGAACTGGAAATCCCACTTGACTGTCATCTTGGAAACACCAAAGCCCATGTTCTGAAACAAAATGGACTTCCAAGAGGCTACAGCCTGTAGTGAAAATCATTCTCATTAGTTTCACTGCAAAAAGTGAAAATGATAAGAACGTCAATTTGGCTTTGCAGGGGTCAGTGGTACGAGTTCCAGAATCTATGGCTTCTGGGTAGTCCCATCAGGCACTGCCCAGAATAACAGACCCTAGAAATCCTGTTCCAGGACTTGTAGGTTCTGAGCCCCAGCTGCACAGCAACAAGGTTTCTCAGAATTTACAGACACCCTACTGTTAAGCTGGGCACCTCTTGACTGGAATCCAAGGTTGAGATCCAGTAGAGCATTTTTCTGTGGCCAAACTTGGGATTTGATACTTATTTAGCTACATTCATGAGAGGCCATGGGTTGCAGGAATCGGGTCTAATGTTCAATTCCACAAACACACTGCTTCCCTTAATTATTATGCTGCCTGATACTTTATTATCTGTTGAGGATTTAATGACCCACTTGCTCCCCCAAGTGGATCATTATGTCACATCGGACTAGACTAGGCCCATTTTGCATTTTCTCATTTCCTCTAAGCATGGATGCACTGCAGAGTTTGTGTCTCTGAGAGACTCTTGTACCTCAAACAAATAATGAGCTAGCTTTGAAAAGAAGCAGCTCTTTTTTTGTGAGCAAGTTACAAGATCAAAATTTAAACTGTGGCTGGAGAAAGGTATACTACCTTGGCTAAAACAACATTTATTAATAGAACTCATTTTTTCTGAGATTCAAATAAAAGAGCTGCAATAAACTGCTTCTACTGGTTGCCCTACCCCAGCATGTTATAATTATGGAATATAGCTGATGTGGGAGAACAGCTGTGAGGATATGGTTATATTAATAACTAGATTCTCTAAGCTAAATATTGTGACTTGTACACTGGCTCATCTGCCATTTACTGATACCCAGCAGAGAGCTACCCCCTTGTCTGACTTCAGCAAATAATATCCTCTCCTGCCATTTTTTCTTCTCATCTTCTTCCCCCATCCTTTCACCACTCCAAACAAGGAGCACCTGCCTCTTCACTAGACATCCATTCAGTAACATGGGTAACAGGTTCTTCCCCATCCAAACTATTCCAAAACAAACCCTTGTCTAGCCTATCACTTAAACTATACAGGTAACCCTGCCACACAACCACAAATAATAGCATCCTAACCTTCCACAGCTAAAAGCAGAGGGACAGAGGTAACTAATATCCTGGTGCTGCAAGGGTTGTTAAAATATGCTTGGGTTCAAAGGAAGAGGGTCATGCTTCTTGTAACAGAGTAAGGCAAAACCTCACATAGTCTGTACCACTCTGATCATGGGTAAAATTCTTTCCTGACCCTAAATATGGTGGTTGGTCTGATCCTCAGCAGAGGGGCAAGACCCTCTAGTCAGGAAGCTCTAGGTTTTCATCTCAGCAGAAGCATTGGCAAACCTAATCAAAATCCTAAGACCAAGTGCTTCTGTGCAAGGCAAAAAAAAGAAAAAAGACCTGTTGTGTAGCAACAGGAGAGGAAAAAAAAACCAGGAGAGGAAAAAATTCCTTCCTGACCCTATGCAGCAATCAGTACAGCCCAGCATGGGAAATACACACAGTAGAGCATAGGCATAGTTATTCATAGGTTATCCCTGACCAATGCTTATCCAACTTCTGCTTGAACACCTCCAATGATGGAGATTCCATAACTTCCTTAGGCAGTCTATTCCTCTGCCTCACTGTTCTAATAGGGGGGGGAAAATTCCTGTTTAATCTTACTTTACTTCTTACCCTGCCACATGTAGCAATAAGGGGAAGAAAACCACTGCTCTCCCTGTCCCTGCTGCTTCCTGTGGTGTGAAGACAGCTAGCAGGGAATGATTAGTATGGCCTGGGATGGGCTTTCTGCGACTTAGATGCACGAGGAAAATACACTAGAAGTGGCAAGCCCCAGGAGAGCCCTGGGAAGCTGCACAGCCAAGGCAAGACTCACCTGTAACGTTGCATGGCCGGCAGCTGGAAAGCAAGTGTGCTGACTGGCAGCCTGGGGAACCTGTGTGGGAATAAAGGCAGACTGTAATCTATCAGAAACGGGCAAACAGGATATTGGAGCCCCACATGCTGCAGACCTGAAGAGAGGGTGAGACGAGCATGTGGCTCCTGGATTTTCTGTTATTTACTTTGCATTGTTAAATTGATAACAATTGTACATGGAGGTTGTGGTAGGAGTGTAGGGAATCACCTAATAATAGAATTCACCATAAGACGTCGAGTGGG
Source organism: Alligator sinensis (assembly GCF_000455745.1). Lineage (NCBI taxonomy): Eukaryota > Metazoa > Chordata > Crocodylia > Alligatoridae > Alligator > Alligator sinensis. Next base: position 225,678 of record NW_005842851.1, on the reverse strand, counting down.
TAAGGTAACTAGTAGGGTGAAAGTGCTAGACTTTAGGAAAGCTGATTTAAATGAACTCAGGCGATTAGTCAAGGACGCACTGCAGAGTAGGAGTTTTGAAGTGATGGGAGCCCAAGAAGGGTGGCTGTGCCT
>NW_005842851.1:182543-223919 GCF_000455745.1 Alligator sinensis | reverse complement strand
ACTCTTTCCTGCCTATGCAGGGGGTCGGATTCGATGATCTATTGAGGTCCCTTCCGACCCTAACATCTATGAATCTATGAATCTATGAAAGGAGGAGCTCCCACCTGGCATCGCTCTGCTCTGGAGAGCTGCAAAGAGATGTTTGTACTTTTATAGTGCCAGTGGACAAAAGAGTGCTTTTCTTCAAACAAGATGATACTGAGTTTGGGGCCAATCCATTTTACAGTCTCAGACCCAGAGTGAACTTGGACTATAAACCTAACCATTCCCCTTAGAAGGGATGGTGCCAGGACTAACTGCTGAACTATTGAAGAGGAATAAACAACTCCATTAATTGTAATATATTGAAAGGTGAATCATCTCTGTCTGTATCATTAACATTTAACAGCAAGTCATGGCAGGAAAGAAAATTAGAGATGGGGATCACCTACAAGACAAATAGGGTCAGGGGGAACAATAAACTTGACCAACCCCTGACCCATCCACATTGCAACTTCAAGCCACTGGTCCATGTCCTACTTTCTTCAGCTAAAGAGAAAATGTTCTTCCTCATCTTGATGGCAGCCATTTAAATATTTTAAGACTGCTATCTCTTAGAATTCTGCGCCTTAGAATTTCATAGATTCATTGATTGTAAGGCTGGATAGGACCTTGGAAGATCATCAGGTCCAGCCCCCTGCACCAAGCAGGAAAGATAACTGGGGGTCAGGTGACCCCAGCAAGGTGACTGTCTAGTCTCCTCTTGAAGATTTCCAGGGTAGATGATTGCACCACCTCTGGAGGGAGCTTATTCCACAGTCTGGACACCCTGACTGTGAAGAAGTTTTTTCCTAATGTTGAGCCTGTATTGGTCTTCCAGGAGTTTGTGACCATTACTCTTGGTTTTCCCCCCAGGTGCCCTGGTGAACAGATGCTCACCGAGTCCTTGCTGTACTTATTTAGTATAGTGGTAAGCTGCTACCAGGTCCCCTCTCAGCCTTCTTTTCCTTAGGCTGAAGAGTCCCAGATCCCTCAGCCTTTCCTCATATGGTTTGCCTTTTAAGACTCTGATCATATGGGTGGCCTTTCTTTGGACTCTGTCAAGCTTGTCTATATCCTTGTTAAAGTGTGGTGCCCAGAACTGGACACAGTACTCCAGCTGCGGTCTCACGAGTAGAGTGGAAAAATCACCTCCTTGACTTTGTTGGAGATGCATTGATTGATGCATTGCAGAGTATTATTTGCCCTACTGGCTACAGCATCACACTGCTGGCTCATATTCATACTGTGGTCTATTATTACCCCAATTTCATGCTTGGTGCTAGTTAGTTTGGTGCCGCCAAACCTGTAGGTGTGTTTGGGTTGCTTATCACAAGGTGGAGCACTTTACATTTCTTGACATTGAACTGCATCAGATTCCGATCTGCCCAACTTGCTAGCCTGTCTAGGTCCACCTGTATCTGTAGCCTGTCTTCAAGCATGACCACGCTTCGCCATAATTTGGTGTCATCCGCAAACTTGGCCAGTGAGCTCTTCACCCCTACATCCAAATTGTTAATAAAGATTTTGAAAAGTACTGGACCAAGCACTGACCCCTTCCGTGCTCATCCTGTACTCTGCCTGGCGTTGTTTTCCCCTTGATCCAGTGAAAGACTGGGGCAAAGTAGTCATTCAAGAGTTCAGCTTTCTCCTGGGTGCCAGTAATCAGCTCTTCTGAGTTGGTGAGCCGGTGGCTGCACACTCCCATTTGTTTTCTATCTGTTCCCTATGTACCTAAAGAAGGACTTCTTGTTGTCCTTGATTCCCATTGCTAATCTAAGTTTGGTCGCCACTTTAGCCTTTCTTATCTGTTCCCTGAAAATGCAGGCCATCATGGAATAGTCTTCCTTGGCACCCCCCCTGAGCTTCCATTGTTTATAAGCCTTTCTTCTTTCTTAAGAGGACTGTGATTTCCCTATTTAGGCAAGAGACTTCTGTTACCTTTTCTCTGCATGGGAATGGATTTCCTTTGCTTCATGGACTTCCTTTGTGCTTCAAGGATCGTGTTCTTAAGGAACAACCACTCTTCATGCACACCTTTCATCTTCAGTCCCTGGTCCCACAGCACTTCCCCTGTGACCTAAACTTGTTGAAATTTGCATTTTTAAAGTCCAAGACTTCAATCCTGCTATCAGGTTTGTCTGCCTTACATCAGACAGTGAACATGATGGTTTCATAGTCACTGCCGCCCAGACTTTCCTCTATATTTAAGTCAGTCACCAGTTCATCTCCTTTGGCCAGGACCAAGTCCAGCAAGGCATCACCTCTGTTTGGCTCATGCACCTCCTGAGTCAGGAAGAGCTCCTCAACACAGGTCAGGAAAGATCACGACTGATCCAACTTGGCTGAGTGTTCTTCCCAGGAGATGTCTGGATAATTAAAATCATCTATGATGACCATGTCACATACGGCCTCAGTCAATTCTTGGGTGAACTCCAGGTTGAGTTCCTCCCCTTGGTTGTGTGTGTAGTATACACCTATAGTAGGATCTTTCTAACCACCCTCCCCCAACTTAACCCAGAGGGTTTTGAGCTGTTCATTTTTTGAGCTGATGTCAGCCTCCAAGGAGGCATGCTGCTCTTTCATATAGATAGCAACACCACCACCTTTCTTCCCCACCCAGTCCATGCAGAGTGTAGCCCTCTACAGCTATGCTCCAGTCATGTGAGGAGTCTCACCAGGTTTCCGTAATCCCTACTAGATCATATTGCCCACTGGAGAGTAGGAGAGCTACCTCCTCCTGCTTGTTCCCCACGCTCCTGGCATTAGTATATAGGCACCTGAGTCCTCATCTTCCTGTCCCACTGGTGGAGAAGTATTTTGTTTATAATTTGAATTGAATATTTATATGTTTCTATTTTTATTCAAATTTGAAAAATGTGGAATTCATTTTGTATAGTTTGAGAAGATGTTGAGGGACATAGAGGTGGAATTGAATTGTATGTATAAGTTTGTTGTTTGTAGTGAGTGAGTTTTAAATTCAGTTCACTGATTTGGAATGATCTAAGCAGTGGAAAAAAAACATTACCATCAGATGGTATGCCACAGCCTATGTAGAACAAGTTAAATTTAGCAGTTCCTCAGGTCTGATTGACCTGCCAAACTCAATGGAAAGACTTTTTGATTTAATCAGGTTTTGGAACAGCCCCTTTGCAAATACTAATATGTTCATCATAATAGCCACTAGGGCTGTGCAAAACACCATCATTTCATTTTGACATCCATTTCACCATTTTGAAGGGACAGTGTTTCATTTCATCATTTCATTTAATTGTGAAGCACTGTCCTGTTTTGTTTCATCGAAACTGTGTTTCTGTTTCGACTCGTTTCGACATTTCTCCCATAGGGTATAATGGGGAATCATGAAAATGCCTAAAATGTCGTCATTTGTTGCCTGATTCAGATGCAAATTGCAGGGATGGTAGCCCCTTCTGAGGGCATGAAGCCTGCCAAGCTTCAAAGACATAAGTGTAGGTGTTTCTTGGAAACTGCACCTCAAAGTCTTGAAACCAAAAGCAAAACCCCCAGGAGGGCTGCAGAGCTGTGCTGGACTCCTCCTGGGGGTGCGGGCCCCTGGATCTGTGCTAGATGACAGGAGGATGATGCTGCTGTCTGGGACTGTTGCTGGGTGCAGCCCACACCTAGCGCTGGGCTCTATGGAGCTCAGCCCAGCTGCAGGAGGCGGGCAGAACCAGCACTGCATTCTGTGGGGCTGGTGGAGCCAATCAGAGCACAGCCCAATGGCAGGAGGTGGGAAGAGATGGTGCTACACTCCAATTGGCTCCACCAGTGCCATGGAGTGCAGCCTGGTGGTGGGAGGTGGGCAGAGTGGGGCTGTGCTTCATGGGACTGGCAGAGCTGATCGGAGTGCAGCCCAGTAGCAGGAGGTGGGCAGAGCCAGTGCTGCCCTCTGATCAGCTCCACTGGCCCCACGGAGCGCAGCCCAGCGGCAGGAGGCAGGGAGAGCCAGGGCTGTGCTCCAAGCTAGGCTGAGCTACATGGGGCAGTGGAGCTGCTCGGAGTGCAACCCTGACTCTCCCCTGCCTCCCACAACTGAGCTGCTTCAAAACTCGAAATGTTTCAAAACATTTTGAGTGTCCTTATTTTATTTTGAAGCTGTTTCAATGCTTTTTGTTTCCTTTCGATTTCACTGTTTTGAGCTTAAAACAAATCAAAACAGCTGTGAAACAAAACACGTGGCAAAATTTCACACAGCCCTAATGGCCACTACTGTCAAGAATCTTTCTTACCATGTCTTTTATTAGCAGACTAAGGATTCAATGGGCATGAAATGAACTTCTTTTTATAACCATGGGTGTTATCTCAAGTCTAAAGTTGAGATACTGATGCAGATAATCTTTCATAAAACATGCTATGTGTCTGTGGCTTACCACTTCCTCAATCTAACACCTGTCCGACAAGTGAATTCATTGCTCATAGCAGTAGTAAAACTAGGAGCGGGCTAGAAGGGCGCCCTCCCCAGGTACCAAGTTAGGAGAGATGCTGGAATTCCCCCATCCATGCAGAGCCTGTGCCCTGGAAGCATAACCATGCTGGGAACTCTAAAACAGTTCCCAGCAGCTACTGCTGCTTCAAGAGGAAGAGCTGGGATGAGCAGAGTACACAGCAGTGGTGGCAGCAGCTTAATCAGGCATGGTTTACAAGTTGCCAGCATAGATAAGACTGCTGCCCACCACAATACTCTTGGAACCTCACTCCATACCCCTGCTACCAGCTGTCTTGTGGGGTATACTCAGCATGCCAGCTCTGCTTGTTACTCCTCTGGCTCATGGATAAACAGCCTTGTAACACATGATATGGGTGTAATTTTCTATTCCATCAAGGTAGCAGTTTTTCATGGGTGTAATTAAGGTAATGAGGCTATTGAAGAGGCCCTCTGCTTCCTTTTACACTGTCTGAGGGAGCCAAAATTCTACTATGTTATATCTGGGCAGCCAAATGGTACTCACATGGTTGCTGTGAGTTGGTTTTTGTCCTCTTTCTGTCACCACTACTGCTCCTGCATCATGAAAATCAGCCAAGCCACACAGTTCCACCTGGGTTTTGCACTGAGGGATTTCCAGGTCAAGATTTGACTTTAAAAGAATGTGTTGTCCCTCTGGCACTATCACAGGTGCCTAATATAGTTGAGCTGATGCTGAGAGCTGTTCTCAGTTCTGCAAGGGTAGCAGATGTGAGAGTGTGAAAGAAGGTAAAACCTAGCAATGTTGTCTTAAGCTTAAGCCTCAGATCCATGGGGATTGTACAGTACATATAGGTACATTACTGCTGTGACTGAACAGAAGAGGTACTGACACTATCTTTAATCAGGACTGGTTGCAGTCTTGCTGCATCAAAATGTCAACCATAACCTAATATTTTGATTCAAAGTAGTGCTGTAGTACATTGTGGGCATTGCAGTTCTGGTGCTTTGGGCTCCTGTTCTCTTCCATATGCTGGGATGTCTGACTAAACTATCTTTCCCATTATACACCATTTTTGCTATCTTAGTTCACCAGGGTGTAGCATAGGAGTCCCTGGCAATAGGGCCTTAGGGGAGAGAGATTTTGCCTAAAGAGTCTAAAATATAGCAGAGAAGGAACCAAACTACAGCTCCCAGGAGATTCTTTGGTACCATTTTGAATCAAAACATTTGAGTCTTGGGGTGCAGAATATTTTTTTTTGTTTGGTAACGGTCAGTTTTTTCATTAAATATAAAACTTTTTCAAAAAGTAGGCATTTTGTGTGGGGGGAAATGTTTAGTTAAAAACCCAGTTTTCTATGAGAACAGTGTCAATGGAAAAATGTTGACCAGTGTTGCTATTATAATTTGTCCAATTGAAAAATTGCAGTCCTCTAATTTATACAAATAGTTTTCTAATACAACCTGGCATGTTGATTTAAAATAATGTTTTTCCCTCACTTTCATTATTTTAAGTGGGGAGATCATATTCTCTTAGACAAGTGAGAAAATCATTGAATGAGAGCGCATACAGTAAAAAATTCTCTTTAAATTTTTGACAAATCATTAAAAAAATTAAGAAATGTAGTTAAGGCTTACATATACACACAATGTTACATCAACTTATTTGGCATGTAAAAAAGGAAGATTAAGATGCATTAGTTAATTAATGGTGTGCCATTCATGGGGATTTTCCTTTAGTACTGCAGCAATTCTTCACGTGGTATCTGGGTGGCTCTTTCAAAAGGGTGATCTAGCTCTCTAGAGGAGTGTCCTTGTTTGGAGAAAGCCCTTTTGAGATTTGTGAGGTGACAGTCACACATATTCTCTTCAGTGCAAATTTAGTGAAATTGGAGGGCTTGGCTGTATATTATAGCTTTCTTGAGTTTTAAGGTGATTGCTGATTCTGTGTAGATATGTATGTTGGTCTAAGGATGGGTGAGGACGATCTCTTAAATACTCCAGTACCCACATTTCCTTTTTAGACACTATGATCAATATCCAGAATAGTAAAATACAAACCACCATATACAAGAAACCCATGGATCAACATGCATATCTACACAGAACCAGCATACACCCTAAACACACCAAAAAAGCTATAATATACAGCCAAGCCCTCTGATACCACTGAACTTGCCCTAAGGAGAACACCCACAATTGTCACCTTGCGAATCTCTAAAGGGCTTTCACCCAACAAGGACACTCTTCCAGAGAGAGAGATCGTACCTTTGAAAGAGCCGCCCAGATACCTCATGAAGAATTGCTATGGTACAAAAAGAAAATCTCCATGAATCTCAAATCATTATTTATGATGTACCATCCTTCCCTGGAACCTATACAGAAAATCCTCAAACAATTACAATCCATACTAGAAGAAGACCCAACTCTTAAAGAGATCTTTCCAGAACCACCGATCCTAGCTTTTTAAAAAAGCACCAAACCTCACTAACCTCATCACCAGAAACAAACTTCCTATGGCCCAAAACACTGAATGGATCCAGACCATGTCAGGACAAAAATGTAAAACCTGCCAACACATCCCCACTACTCCCACAATAACTACACCCCATGACAGAACCATTACTATTCCTGGATCTTACACCTGGACCTCCAGAAATGTAATCTCTCTCATCCAGTGCACTAAATGCCATGATGGAAAATATGTAGGAGAAACCAAACAAGAACTGCATACCAGAATGAATGCACATCAAAAAGTTATTGATTTATGTTATGAGTTGGCCATATTTGTATTCTAGTTTATCAGCTAACTTTACTGACAAAGCAAGAGTTCTCCACCATGTACACTACAGAATAGAGATGAGGGAGAAGTAGTTTTCCATTCCTACAAAAGTATTGGAGTTTTCACAAATGTCTTTGAAGTCTGCATTAAGACAGTCAAGACCTAATATTTTGGGTGAAAAGCCAGAGAGAGAGCAGGGCATGTCTACTGTATAAACACAGGCTTCACTGTAGCCAGCTAGCTAATTCAACTGCTGGTAACAGTCAGCTGCAGTAGCCTGAAACTCAACATTAGCTAATTTTCCAGCTTTTAGGTTTTTTTGGCAGCCCATCCTGGGATCTAAATTGCTGTGGTTAGATCTCTACCATTACCCAAGATAGTCAGTTTAATGCCATCTCAAAATACCTACATTATTATTACTGTGAGCTCTGTGCAGACAGACCCATTTCAGAAAAGTCAGTTAACTGGTAATTAGGGATTTCCTACTTGGAATGTGAGGGACAGGGGCTTGGACTCTATATCTCATTTGATTCAGAGATTCAGGGATTTTGTTTCTGCCTCTTACATCCCAAGTAAGACTTTTAAATACCTGTCTATTGACAGTTATGGGAGCACTATCTCTGATTTTGACCAGCAACTCCCTCTTGAACACAGGAAATTCTTTACAATAGAAGCTTAAGTGAAATGGGTATGTTGACAGAAAAGTTAGTTTTCTTAGTTACAAGGAATTGGCATTTTCTAAGGAGAAATTTATCCATATTTTATAGATAAATTCTGATATTGGTGCACTTCCATCAGACATGAAGGGCAAGTCACCAACAACTGGATCTGTTTGGGGTGGGTTTTGTTTTGTTTTGTTTTTTCTTTTTTTCTGAAATAACATTTTTGGGTTTTGTCCATCAGAAAATGTCAGTTCATTAGAACCAAATATTCTATGATGACATGTCAGTTCTGATGCAGTCCCATTACAAAGTACGGGCATCCTGCATCTTATGCACATTTAAGTTGCACGAATTCAACTATACGTGGGTGGGGAGGGGGGGCGGGGCTTGAGTCTGCACGCGGCACTGCCGCTTACCTGGAGGCCCGGGAACTGCCACACTGCCAGCGGTGACTGCCTCTGCCTCCAAAACCTCTTGCCACCCCCCTGGGGCCGTGCCCCGAGCCGTGTGGCCAGCCGCCGGGCGTGGTGGTGGCCAGTCGGCACACAGCCATCCCCACCACCACCCCGCGCTGCGCCACTGCCGCCAGCTGCACAGCTCTAAGCGCGGCTCCACAGCGGCGGGAGATTTTGGAGGCAGAGGCGGTCACCACTGGCACGGTAATATGTGATTTCACTATACATGATTTTCGCCTTTACACGCTGCCTTTAGAATGTAACCCCCGAGTAAGATGAGGGATGCCTGTAAAGTAAAACAAGCATCTCAACTTAACTGAAATGAAACAATTGACTTTTTTTCATTTTGAAACATTGTTTTGTTTCAAAATGTATTGTATTTTTTGGGTGGAAAAATAGAAACTGCAATAACAATTGCAGACTTAGAGGATCTGTGGGGTGTTTTCCCCCCAATACAGAACAAAAATATAACAAAATAAACCTGTGAAATTAAACTTCCTGAGTAGTTCTAGTAACCATACTTTCCAGCTTCCAATTCAGCTTTCAGTGACCTTAACGGTAGTTTGGCATTGATTTGGGTGGAAGATGTATTGAGCCTACACTCCAAAATCCATAGAGACTGACCCATGGATCTAATGTTATAAATTCTTTCATCTGATAATAGGCTAAAGAATTGTTTTCTTTTTAACTGATGAAACATGTCTTCACTTATGTGAATGAACTTGCTTCTGTAAACCCAGTAGATCTGATTTTTTTTTTCTCTAAGAGCAGCATCAGTCAGGAATAATGCCCTTGCACACAATTGAGCTATATAGGTGTAAAACAAATGGTGCCTCACCATTTGTTATGCAGCCATTTCCCAAGGAATGTGTAAATATTAATGCAAAGTATTTTTTTCCAGAGATGCTTCTGGGAACTCCAACATCCTTTACACCTAAAGGGCCCTTTATGCATATGGGAGGTCTGGGGTTATTGTATTCATAGAAACCTTATCAGAAACACACACACACACACAAAAGAAAGAGGCAAGATTCACCAGAATGTATGAACAGCAACTTGAAAACTGTGTATAGAAAACAATGCTTCTCCTCTCCAGTCAGGGCCACGTTAACTCTTTAGTGGGCCTTAGGCAAACAAACTTGTGGGCCCCAGGCCAATCAAGACCATCCTCCCCACCCTGGCACGGTTGCCCACAGGGAGCAAGGCTCAGGGCCACTGCTAAGAAGCAGCCGCTGTGGCAGCGAGGCCGGCAGAGGGGAGGGGAAGGAGAAGGAGGCAGATGGGGCCATTCATGCCACTGTCATGGAGGGAAGGACCAGGGCCCTCTGCAGCTCAGGACCCTAGGCATGTGCCTAGTTTGCCTATGCGTTAATCTGACCCTGCCTCTTGTCATGATATTCCCTTGTCCCTTTCCTCCAATGGTTTCCTCTATGTTCCTTTAGTCCCCATCACTTGTGCTATGGTCCTTATTTTGCACTATCCTCCAAGTAACTTTCCTATGCCACTTTTTCCTATGCAAGTCCTAGGCTTTTCCTCTTTGCTTTTCCATCACATAATCCCATAACTGCTTTAGTTCTTCCACTTTCCCCTTAGAGCAAAATAATCTCTGCCTATTCTCCAAGTGTTGGCTGTTCTTCTCTCAACAGCCTACCATATTCTTGCTCTGTCACTTGTCTTCTGCCCATAGCACTGTGCTCAGATCAAGAGGGCGTGTAGCCTGCTGCCATGAAAGAGGTAGGTAGCAGAGAGCAGGGTGAAAAACATAGTTCCAGGACATTGGGAAGTGTAGAACTTAATTGTCTCTCCCCCACACCCCCTCCCCTCACACACATACTCTCTTTAGCTGTTCTTTATAGTGTACGCTACTCTTTTAGAACTATAAATAATTTTGTAATTGGCTAATTTGAGAAAAGTTCTAATGAATCTTGCTTAAAATGCTTTAGGCAAAGCAGCACAAGCATTTAAAGTTGTTATTCAGGGACTTTCTAATGCAGATTATATAATTCATTATGTTCACTCTATACAGCTGAGGGGAACACTAACAGCCACAAAAAGGATGTTACATGAGCCGTGGCATTTATATATGTGCAGAGTTTAGTTTATCATCCCCCTCCAGAAAAAAAGAGGGAAGGGATGTAGAAGAGCAATCTAGGCTGAGAGAGAGAATTTAGTAAGACAGACAGAAAGGAACTGCTAATGGTTCTAACCCTCAGAGTCTGCACAAGCAAACTTGACGCTTATTTGTTGCATATTATACATATGGATAATTAGGCTTAGGAAAGAAAACCAGCTTTTTTAAGGCATATACTTGGATAAAGCACTTTAACAGGAATTCCTGATTTTTTTCTCTCACAATAAGCACTCTTGTTCCCTTGTGTTTGACCTGTCTCTTGCATTTGCCATTATCATGATATTTCAGACTTACTGGATAGCTTACTTAATCAACCCTCTGCATGTTGGGACTAGGAAACTTGCTCAAGTGAGGAAAGTATGCTATTGACACATGCACTGTTTAATGAGTGTCTTTCCCATCTCCTGCATCCTGGAGAAGATGGAGGTTCATAAGCTGATATAGATGGGATTGTGACTAAGGCATCCAATGCAATCATTGACTCTTTTTATTTTATTTTGTTATTTATCCATTTTTATTTAATTTACTCATTCATTTATTCATTACATCACCAAATGTATAGGTATTCTGCTGTAAAGTACAATATCCAGTTTGACCAGAAGCTTCAATGTTGCATTAACCGCACTTGGAGTTTTGTTTCCCTCTCCTGTTATTTCTCACTGTATAGAATTACTTGAGGAATCAATGTAAAGCAGCAAACAATCAAGTGAACCTCTGAGTCAATGTAAGAGTGGAATTAATAATGTAATAAAATTGAAGATGGCCTTATTTGCTTGTATGGAAGTGAACTGTAGAATATGTTCCTTTAAGAAGGTATTATATTTGGTGTAGCAGCTGCTATGGCAAATATGCTTTTTATTGTCTATCAGACTTAATACACTTGGTACATAAAATACACATAAAATGTCTGTCTCTGTTTGTGATGGTACCCAGGGGCTGCAGTAACATTGCATTCCCTCTGCTTTCCAAAGTGTTCCCAGGTAATTTGATTTGCTTTTTTTTTATTTTATATTTTTATTTAAAAGCAAAATCTTCTATAGGCCTGTTTACACTAGGGACTGGTATGCTTGTGAAATATTCCACATCTAGGTACAAAGATCTCCTAAACCCAATATAATTTACTGTTTTAACTCATTCATGACTATCATATACAAGAGCCGTAAAGGTTATAGCTGTAACAGTTCAGTTGGTCCCCACCTGCAGTTTAAATCTCTTCTCTGGGATATCACATGGGTATGGGCAGATCCAAGATTTTGAAAAAGGAGATGCAGATGGTGTGGAATATCCTCATATATAAAGCAACGCAGTTTTCTCCAGCTAAGGAGAAACTAGAGGCTTATTAATATGCTGTGGAGCTAGCACTATATCATTCAGTTTAAGATCAAAGCCAAAATGAATATAACTATTGGAATGTGCATTAATTTGTTAAAGTATATATACAGTTTTTTTTTAAAAAAGCACACTGGGCCAAAAATATTCAAAGGATATTGTATCATTATTCCTGTAGTCAGTATAGTTAGCTGTACATCTTTTATTAAGATTTGTAAGACAAAATAAAGCCTTCTTGAGAATCTAGATGGTGGGTCCAATACTTCACTGGCAGCCATTCCTAGAGTTTATGTTACTACTACCTCTATTTTAAGGCTTTTAGGTAGCGCTAAAAAGAGTCTGCAGGGCTGTAAAATAGAAGAGAGACATTACCAAGAATGACTAACAGAGCAAAATCACAGAACAAAGGATAGTTTAAACACCAAAACATCAAGACCATTAAAAAGGATAGAGGTTAACACCTGTGGAGTGGAGAGAAATTAACAGGAATCAAGGAGATGATAATGAGCCACAAAGTCAATTGATTCTCTCAGCACTACTGATTAGGATTGCTGCTGCCCCTCCCAGGCAGTTAGTTTTAAACTTCAGGAGGAGCAGGAATCAAAGAGGGGTTGTAACTGCACTGCTGCCACCCCACTCCCAGCCCAGATTTGCCCTTGCACATGGGGTAAGCACTGTGGGGAAGCAACATAAAGAGATACTAAGATACAAGCAGCATTCAGGTTTTACTGTCTCTGAAAAACCCACAAACTATGCTAGATATTCTTGAGCCCCATCTGCTGGCACCTTGTGTGTTAGCTATCATTAACATCTTCACATATATTAAGGACAGAAGTTTTCTACTGTATCTTGCCTTTCCTCCATGTGTCACAATCGCATGTAACTATTGCCTTGTTTAGATTAAGGTAAAAGATGGGCTTTAAAAAAAGAAGACTATGTCTTACTTAGCATAGTTTAAAATGTGGATAGAACCTGGACTTTATTAAATTGTAGCTGGCTGAGGTGAAACATCAATATTGTAAGAGGCACTTAATAGACTAGGACCAACAGAGACCACGTTCTACAGATGCTTTCTGTGGATGCTTCTGGAATGATTTAGGTTCAGTTTATGACTTTGTCTCATCAACATAAAATGACTAGATTAGGTAAGCTAATTTGTATTTAAAGAGTCCTAATATGCATTTACCCTTTTTCCTAGTCAAGGCAGTACCCATGCTTTTGGTTCAACCTCACTTAAATTGTTCTCAGTTATCTTAAGTTGACAAATGCCTTTCCAAATGGGATTCAGGTTTTCTCTAGTTTAGAATGTGACTCTCTAGATCAAAGGTTCACAAACTGTGGTCCGCAGACCACCACTGGTCTGTGAGCTTCATTCAGGTGGTCCGTAGAAAGGTTGCAGAACAATCAAGAATATCTGTACTTGTAAGGTAAGACTACTTAAATTAAAATTTGAGTTGTGTGCTTTCATTTGTAGAAAAAAAAAAAGTTTAAGTGGTCCACTGAGACCCTCAGCAATTTTCAAGTGGTCCGCAAAAAAAATGTTTGAGAACCACTGCTCTAGATCATATTGTCCAGTATAATTTGATAAATACCTTTCAAAGTAATGTAGTTAAGACAACGTGAGTTATATTTGAGCACTACTTACCCTACAAAGTGTTTAAGTATAACTTCCATTGTCATGACTAGAGTTTTAAAAGATGTTAGACTGAGCAAATTAACATCATATTAAATGGTACATCTACATTTAAATCTAGACAAACTAATATGTAAACCAGAAAAGCTTGTGTAGTGTTTTGATTAGCTATTACCAATTCAAGTAAGTTGGCAATCCATTGTCTTGAGTCAAATCAGGACCAGGAGCAGTGAATATTAGACATATTAGGACCAGTGACATTCCTGTTATGTGACTAATTGCCATCTGAGGTAATGCCTAACTTGGTTCAGATGATGTTGTAAGTTATAAGATGATGTGATAAGTCCTTCTCAAATCCTTCCTGTAGAAAGCTTTTACAGAAGACAAACCTGGAATTACTATGTTTCATCTTTTTGCATTGTGGAAAAACAGCCCAATAAATGTTTTGACACTGTGGATGTAAAGGTCTCCTAGGCCACATCTAGGCAAGCGTGGCTTTGTGATATGTAGTGCTGTAGACATGTCTGCGGTGCTACATACAGCACATTCAGGTGTTCTCAGCACTGCAAAGGAGCAGCATGGGGTGGCAAGGGGGTTGACCCCTGGATATCCAGGGGTCAAAAAAAAAACAGGAAAAAGAAGCACAGCGGCATATGTGAGGACAGCATGCACCACTCAAAATGGAGCCTGGTCAGCCAGATCTATGCTCCGCTTGCTGGCCAGGCTCCATGCAGCAGGACTGCCACTGCTACAGCCCTGGCCCCAACCTCTCCTACTCAGCCCGGGGTAACCTGCTGCATGCCAGAAGGCGTGTGGCACCGGCATTCCCACGAGACAACTTGCAGTGGCACAAGGTGCAAAACTGCTAGTGGGATTCAAACATCCACACATGGTTGGACACGGCCCTAGTTTTCTAATAAACACACCTCATAACAATATACTGCGGAATTTCTCCTTATACTTTTACAGTAGGAGGCAAAAAATTATACTGTTTGAAAGAATGCTAATAAATTATCAGATATCTGATTCTGCACTACAGAATAGTTTTACAAATTTTGGGGGAAAAGGATATAAATTTCACCTTGCAAGCCTTTCTCTTAACTTAAGAACTTTGGTAAAGAATAGCATGAAGAGTGTGTCTGTCCGTTGACAGATAATAGGAGGTTAGAATTGAATGTAGTTTTTAAGAAATTTCAGACACTCTTTAGTAAGAGTAACATAAAGATATGGGTGTATTTTAACCAGTTGAAAAAGGTTATTTTTTGATGCTGGCACAGCAGAGCAAAGGAAAGAGTATAAAAAGGCAAAGTTACTGTGAAGTGAATGGAAGTTATAAGAAGGATCTTTGGATGGATTCCCAGAAGTTGATATTGAATTTTACATAAGGTTCCAGCTTGAATGAGAAAAATATATGATGTGCTTTGTTTATTTTTAGACATGTTTGATGTAATTATGTTGGTTGTTTCTTTGTTTTCACCTTACTATCAGAAAATCCTAGGACCACCTAGGATTTATAATGATGGGACCTTTTCCAGGGATAACTTGCAAAAGAGATTCTTGGTAGTGAAGAATAAGAGTCAAATAAAATGTGTTCTTGTGTCACAGAACCTGTGGTATCTTTACACTGCATTCGGGGCAGGAAAACTGACAAACTAGTGTAGGTTTAGGTCCAGTCCTCAGCAACGGAGGGAAACAGGGGAGCGAGGGGTATATTTAAAGTGTAAAAGTGGCAGGATGTCACTGTGCCTGAGACACCATTTTGGTTTCCTGGTAGGCATATAGCAGCAAGTTATGACAGCACAGTGACTCAGCTCTGGTGAGAATGCTGACTCAGCATACTGGTGGTGGACAGTCATTCTTCTCATTATGAATGCCTTCAAGTCAATATTGTATGACTTGTCTCAAGGTCCCTATAGGCTATTTAGGAATGTAATAATTGGGTGATGTAAGGTAAAGTCTATTACTTAGTGATAAGCCTAAACTGAAGAACGGTTTTTACTTTTACTTTTACGCCCAGTAAAAGTAGGATTTAGTAATATACTGTTTAGAATTTTCCCTTATTATGACAGAGAGAGAAATATTATCTATAATCTATCTTGAAATCAAATCACCCAAAGGCCAGTCACTGGATTAATGATACTATAACACTTGTTCTCAAAGTAACACTTGTATAGACAAGTAATAACGTAATATTTTAGGAACTTGGAATTATAATGTGTAACATTAAAACTAGTTGAGTGCTGCTGCATCTAAGAAGAAATAAAAGTGCACACAATTTTGGTCCTAGTGTTGTTGAGTCCATTTCACTTGATCTGGTTTATAGGATAAGAGAATATTTTTGTATTTGTGAATGTTATTTAGTGGGAAACATTTTTAACTTCCCCTTGAAAATGTGGAGAATTTATAAGAACATATAAGGTTATGCTATTTCAAAATGTACATGCCAGAGAGTAATTTCTTAAAGTTAAAATATGATTGGTGGTTTGTAAAGCAGAATCCATGGCACCTCATTTAGATTTTTTTGTATGTATTCACAAAGACTTTTTTCTAAGGAGAAAAATATATATGCTGTAGGTTAATATTATTCAGGTTTGATATCTGGAAATATGGAGGATGTATTGTAAGTGAATACTGCAGACTTGGTATGTGACATTAAGAAGATTTAGTAATAGGACCTTTGACTCCTGGTTCTTGTTTTTCCTGCTTTAATATTAGGCAACATGCCTTCCTTATGAATGTGGGCACTATATCAGCACTTATCTCTACTTGTCCAGTATATTCTGAAAATTATAGCAGTTATCGTTTCAACATTCTGTAAATTACATTGGTCATATTCTGCCCAGCCATTGCTGTTCTCCAGGGCTTTTAATACACCACCACACTGACCTTCAGATAAGTGGGAAAAGATCTTTCTCCTACATTTCTGTGTTAGCATATACGGTGAAGTAGTCAACCAGATGTGCCACATAATATTGAAAAGGTCAAATAAATAGCATTTGCATTATAAAGATTGTGGTATAAAAGAGAATATGGAACTCAAACAAAAATTACTACAGATAAAACTTCTGTTAAAATACAGTTCATTATGAACGTATGTACCAGTGATTTCGGGGTCAAAACCTTGCAAGAAACTGGGAATATCAGATATAATATTTTTAGTTATGAGTATAAAAAATACTTGGTTTCACAAAAGGGAAAATGAAAATATGTCTCTAAAAAGTGACATTTTAAATTACTGTTAGCATTAAACTTCACAAGAAACTTTAACTTTGAACTTTGCTTCAGATGTTGAAGTATGCAGTCTTAAATCTGCCCCAGGGTGACACAAGCCCCTTATTTCCCATTCTTTTCTCTTTCAGCCACATTATATAATATATCATTTTTTTGACCAATGCCTACTTCTATTCCTTTAGAGTCTGATTTAGCAAAGAACTATGTGCATGCCTAACATTAGTCAAGCTGACTCCAGTGGAACTTGTGCTTAAGATTATAGAAAAAGGACTGTAAAAGATCATTAGCTACTGAAGGATGTTCAGTGAATCTCTTGGTGTTTCCATTAGGTGCTGGGGAGTAGCTAAATTAGGTAATACATGTCTCTTTGCCCCAACACTACACTGTGTCAGTCCATGGGAGAAGCTACAGATTGCTATTGCAATTATATTTTCTCTGTACCTTGTGACTCTCTTTGAGTCTTGCAGCATAACAAGGGACCCACATACATTCTCTCAGGACACTGGTTGTGCTTATGGCTTCTGATCTTTCCATATACTAGTCACGGAAACAATGGAGTCAAGTTTGTCTGGAATCAAATGTGCTTGTACTCTGCAAATTAACTATTCCATGTGTAGCATAAAGGTCACAGGCACAGTTACTGAAGGGAAGCCCTCTATCTCCAAATTGGGACAAAGGGAGATAATTTTGTCAGATGGGGCTCTGAAATAAAAAGAGCACCCCTGTCTCTTCTCAAGCAAATCTCTTCATTGGAAAGCTAAGCATGAGTTTAAATAGCTTGCAAATCTGGCATTGAAAATGCAAACTCATATTCACTCTTGGGAGGGTGGGTGTGGGCTAGAATCCAGGATCTCTGAGCTCTTGTTAGTTTTTTAGTTTCCCCAACAATTCTGGTTGATCCTTCCCCAAACACTCTGGTCTATTATTCCCCAAACTCCTCAAGTTTACAATCACAGATATATAATCATTTATGATATGGATGTGTCTAAACTTTGACTGGACATATTCAGATTTCTTTCTTTCATTGAAACTTTTTGAGTTGGATGGAACCAGTTCTGCTGTGGACATGGAAAGTCTCAATTAGTTGGGATTTATGTTCCTGTGACAGTTATGCTTCTGGAAGGAAGGACTAATTCCTGATCTTTTTCCTTTTGCCAGGATGGTTAAGTGCCATCAGTTTGTTTACTTGTCACCTAATTTTATGATTTTCACTGACAAGGTTGCTAAGTGTTTATAACCTAAGAAGCCTAACACAAATACCTCTATTAACACTAAAGTACATCTAATATATTTGTTTACATCAAATTTTCCTATTAACATAAGTAAAATATAGTATGTTTGGATTATCTAATTTAAATCCTTGTGCTCTGTTTAATCTAATCTGGTTTAGCTGGACACATTTAACTTTTCTTTCCTTTGCTAACCAATCTAATTGTCTGCAAAATTTCAGGTTGCGGTCACACGCAAACAGTTTTTTGAAGGTCTTCTGCTTTTAGCCACATTTCTACAGCTTAACTCAAAATTTCTATTATTTAATTACACATTTACATACAGCAACAACATGCAGTTCTGATCTTTATATAATGGAGGATGTATACAAGATGGAGGCACTTGTGCCAAGACCTCTACTGTGTTCCTTACAGTCACATCCCCCCTCCTGCCCCCCGCAAATCCAATCTCAAAGATCCAGGTGGGAGAATCAAGAAATGAACTAAAACTCAGATAAGAACAAAGCCCTCCCCTTCCTCCCTTGCTTTCATTACATCTACACTAATTCCATGGTTAATAGCATCTGATGAGGCGTAGTAAAGTACCAAAGTGCTCTGTTCCTCTCTAGCAAGTCATTTATTTGGTGTTGTCACTGATGTCAGAAAACGTCCTGGCCCCTGCAAGTCTTTGAGATTGAGGTGGTATTGATCCTTCCTTGAGTGCATACAAGCATTCATTTAGATCACCCTGACTAAGTTTATGGTGATCCAAATGGTTCAGTGTGCAAGTATTTCCATTTGCAGAACTTAGGTTGCCCAAAACACGACACACCCAATCTAAAGTTTGTTCTTATCAAATGAGAATTAACTTTTAGATCAACATGGGGTTAACCCAACCTATGCTTGCATGCATTCACAATACAGCCCCGGAGCTGGGAAAGCGCAGCTGTTCTCCACGGCCCCAGGGCTATGCTGTTTTTACCTCCCCTGACCTTGACCAGACTGGTTCGATCTCCCTGTGGACCTATCATCCCCCTCTCTCCCAGCCTGCTTGCTTTCAGTTTCCCATACCACCTCCTGGCAAGCAATGAATATTTGTACCTAAATCTGAGCTGGATCCCACGAACACTTGTTCATACCCCCTGTGGCTACTCTGAAGATAGAGGAATGGAATTAAATGAATCCAAGTCTCCCATTCCTGGTCACTGGAGATGGAACAGAATCTTGTTCCTGCATCCTACTAAGGAAGCAGCCCTGCAGTTAGTGTAATGAGGGTGACCTCCTCAAGTGTTGTTCACTTAATGAAATTCAAATATCTGCATCAGTGGTATCAAATTCATAAGTCCAGTTGGACTGGATGAGAGGTGCAGGGCCAGTCCAGGACAAAGAGTGCATGAAGCATCAGCCCTGTGTTTGCTCTGCATATAGTATGTGCATCAACCCTAGATGTAATGTGCAGCATGAACAGCAAAACTGGCCCCAAGCCCCACGTGCATTATGAACTCCAGATCTGACTCCATGTGCATTGTGCACCAAACTAGCCCTTCAAGCCATGTGTGGTGTACAGGGCTGGGGCCATTTTGTTCTGTGTGCTGCATGCAGCATGTATGCTCATCTTGGGTGCACCACATGGGACATGTGGGCCTAGTCTGAGACCTATGGGCAGCACTGTGAATAGTAGATAGGATGCCCATATGGGTCAATGTGAAATCCAGGATGCTGTGTCCCCTGAGCACACCCCCCACCCCCCCACCCCCCCCGAGGCAGAGGCAGAGGCAGAGGCAGGGTCAGGGCACCACTGGTATTACTGTTCAAGCAGCTAAGAAGTCAGTGGCCTATTAATGACCTATTGTTTTCTTCATATGTGTGAATCTCTTTTTTAATGGTAAATGACTTCTACTAATCAAGCTACCTACCTTATTAGGGCAATTTTGCTGTCTACTAGGTCTTCCTATTTCACAGCTCCTGCCATTCTACCTCCCCGTCCTGCACCCTACACCCAGGACACTTATTTTAATATTCAGTAGCCAGCCAAAATCCAGAACTTTCCCAGCCAATCTGGGAGGTATGATCACCCTAATGAGAAGACTCTGCTAGTTGGATATGGCCTGTGGGCCATTTCTTTGACACCCCTGCTCTACATAAACATGAAAGGGAAAGTTTTCATTCAGCCCCCTATGAACTTTGCTGCAGGAAGCAGGTTGCATTCACAAATAAACCATAATGTAAATGTGCCCAGTGCTACATAGAAGGAAAAATCTACAGTGTTCAGGGCAGGAAGCAATTGTGTGCCATTTGCTAAGTAAAAAGCTGCTTCCTCTGTCTCCAGCTTTTGTGGTGTTAGCAGAGATGATAGTAATATTTTGCAGAAGGTAAGTAAGTTTTTGGTTTGTTTAATTAAGTATCCACAGGGAACTTGGAGAAGATTGTTGATTTTTTTTTTTAATTGTGTTTAACCACTGTAAGTCTGCCACATAACTACAAGAGGGGTTTCCACCTATATCATGAAGAAGGGAGAAGTAACAGAGTACACAATTAGTATGGATACATACTAGTGTGAAGACAGGGATGGGGACAAGGGATTGATGGGGAATGAACAAAGATACAATAGATAAAGGCCAGTACTTCCCTTCAAGTCTCTCACGTAGGAGGCATATTTTATTCATAGCAGGGCTACATGGCACGAAATCTATCATGTGTGTCAATACTAAGAAGGAATGGTAGAAATGACCTGTCTCCAAAGGAAAATGATGACTTCCTGAAGTTAAAGCAGCATAGTCTATAATTTCAAAAACTTTTTTTTCTAGTATATTTGCCAAACTTTTTTCACTCTCAGTCTCCCCTCTATTACAGAGCAGCATAACAATCAGTAGGGGGGAGCTGGATATAAAGCAGTGACTGGTTATAAAGCAATTTAAGTCATTGTCCAGAAATGACCAAATGTTAGTATTTTCATAAGATGAATTTACAGATATCGGGTACCAGTTTGAAATGTAATATTGCTCTTAGTCTGGTTTCTACTATATCCATATCACAAAACTATAATAATGTGACAATATTCTGGCTAGCCTCAACATAGATGGCAGGAAAAAGGGATGGTCACAAAATGGATGAAATATTCTAATCCCTAGCAGAAATTGTTCTAGGACGGGACCAAAGTAAATTGGGCAAGTGATGCAATCTTGCATTGTCACTGCACTTTGTGTAGCTCTTACTTAGAGTCACATTTTCTATTGCAGTCAGTATGCACCATAGGTTCAAGATTTACAAAAACTCTTAGACCATGTTCAGCTCCCAGTGAGCCAAGTATCATAATGGGAACAGCTGATTAATGAGCTCTTTGGAAAAGCTAGCACTTTAGATGCCTAAGTAAGAACTAAGGTTTTGAAAACATCTGGCCAGAGTCCCAACATGTGCAGAAAGAAACAGGTTGGTGCCCCAAAGAGTTGCACTCTAACACTTCAATGGGCTGTGTGGATCAGGCCTGAAAAATACAAATGAAGGAAGAAACATAGTTGGTTTTATTTTTAGTGTCTCTTTTTTTCATTTTCTTTCCTATAAATTAATCACAATGTCCTACTGCTATCCTTCCTGAAGTCACTTAATTCTATCTTCTGTACCTTACCTTGTTAACCTAGAACCTAGGCTGGATTTCTCATTAACGCAGTCTTTCCAGAGCTTCCTGATTTTTGTCCTGGCAGGAGACTAGATAACAACAGTTTCTTAAAATACAGCATAATCCATTTTTTATCTTTGAGAGGCAGTGTGTCTCAGTAAATAGGGCACTGGACTGGGACTCTGGTTTTATTAGTGTCCTTAGCCATGTTGTTTCACTTTGACTCTGCTTTCTCATTCTTTGGTTTGTCAGCTTAGATAGTCCCAGCCCTAAGTGCTAACAATTTCTGATTATGCCCATATATAGTGACTATTATAAAATATACTGTGTAGCCTCACTGTAAGAACTAATAATAATAACCTGTCTAATGTATATATACATGACTACATGAGCTGTATTAGCATGAACCACTAACCACCTGGGCTGTGTACCTCCCTTACCACATTTTGCATGAAGGCATCACAGCCTCACCTGCAGCTCCCTGGCTGCAGGCTTCCCACAATGCTGCTATGCAGGCATTCCAGGTCACAGTTCCCCAGAGGCAGGAGTTGGAAGTGAAAGCCAGTGGAGGCAGGGGGAGTCTGGAACACCTGGCTGCTGCTGCAGCTGGAGTATTGTGGGGGCGGGGGAGGCAGCAAACAGCCTGGGGGCCGCAAATTAACCTCTCAGAGGGATGCATGTGGCCCATGGTGCACTAGCTGGACAGCATTGTTATAAAACATAAGAGACGTAAAACAAATGGAAAGTATTCTTTAGTTGTGGCAGTTCAGATTTGGGCTGGAGTACTTGCAGTTCTGTCTCAGTTCTTATTGCAGAGCTCTGGGTGACCATAGTGTAAAGCACAGTGATAAATGTGAATTAGCTGGGTGTTCACAAATATGCTATGCTATTTTGTTTTTGTTTTTTGAGTCTTTATGAAACCAGGAAATACCTTAAGAAACCAAATAAAACAACTATAAAATAAGAAGAAAAAAACCCCTGAAGAATGTTTGGGCTCCTACACATGCACAGGGAGGCTGCTCTGATGTGCTGTAATTTCAGCATGTTGGAGCAGACTCAGTTAATCAAACTTGCTGGAGCAAGGTACTTAATGCACTCCAGCAGACTTGCGCATCACGTGTATCAATGTCCCCTCACTGGAAAACAGCGGCAGGGCACTTTAAAACTCATTCGGTAAGCTTTAGTTCAAAGTGCCCCATTGTCACTTTTCAGCGCAGGCAAACTGATACATATGTGCCAGGTGCTTGTAGCAAGGCTCTCGGAGCTGCATTAATTAAACTACCCTCCCCACTTCCCAGAGTACATCTGTAAACGACCCTTGAGTTCACTGTAAAAAAGTCAGGGTTCACATCATCTCTGGCTGTTTCTTTTTTTTAATCCAAACTATCTCTACTGTACTCACAGTGAGTGTATATTTTATTATTTTTCATGCCGATAATCTGAAATATTTAGAGGACATTGAAATACTTTGAAGGTGGTGCTCCAGGTATTTACAATCTGCTCATGCATGACTTCATGTACATGTTGGCTTGAGTAAAAAAAAAAAAAATCAGCCATTCACAGAGCACTACGACTACTCATTTCACAAGTTATTCCTGAGATGGTGGTTTTCTTCATTTCCTTACTTAGATGTAAATATACCACTTCTAGGCTGCATGTTTTGTGCACTGTGCACTTGGATTAGGTCCCATTGATCAGCAGGTAGAAATGTATATACTTTCAAAAATTCTAACAATTAATCAAGTGCAAAGTACTTTTTAAAATGGATTTCCCTTGCATTTAACTAGTTGAATTCAGCTACAATGTGTTAGCTGAAAAGATAAGCTTTCCCCTTTGTATCACATGGAATGTCTTAGTACTACCTGAATCCAGATATTTTGTCATTTTACCTGCAGCAGTCTTGCTTTCCCAGAAGACTAAAAATGCATTAGCTCTGAGTATGTCCAGCTAACATTATGGTTTTTCTATTGGTTCATAAGAAATAACCTAAAATTAGGAGCTGCGGCTATTTGTTTATGGCTGGAAGTTTCTTAAGCTGTAAATCATCAATTGATATTATTATTATCACCATCAATGTGTTTTGGGGGAGTTGTATAATATTTTAAACAATAATTTAACTTGCTTTATACATTTAAAATGCATTATAAGACTGTTGTAGGTGTTAGACATATATATTTTAATACATCATTTTATTTGTTATCTGTAATCTATAATACCCACATTTTACCATCTCCAAAGCATAGGCAAGTTATATTTCACCAGTGAACTTTCTGTCAAATATTTCTACAATAACACTTTCAAGTAATGGAGTTTTACTCTTAAGTCTCTAATTTTTTTGCTGGAAGCTATTGTCTCCCTTGGGGTCAGTTCTGCAAGCACTTATACCTATGTGCAGCATCTTAGTTTACAGCAGTAGTCCTATTGAATTAATGAGACTATTCACAAAAGAAAATTTGATCATATGTAGGTATTTGCAAGATAAGAACTTGCTCCCTTCCAAAATCTTTTACAGTACATGTGTTTCAGTTAGATTTACCCATTCCTAATTGTTAGACATTTATTTTAATGGGAACTAGGCATCCGAATCCCTGAAGTAGTTTTGAAGATATATTTGACATTCTCTCCTACACTAACTTCATGGCTTTTCTCATTTATGCCCCTGCCTTCATAAGCCTTCGTATTCATTGCAGCAAACGGAATAGGGTGTGTTAGCTCAGCAGTAACTGACTTTTTCAATCCCCCCAAATTACAAAAGGAAAATCCTTCAGGGCCTTTCTCCTGGCAGACTTTCAGGTCCCTTCTTTCATCTGATCATAAAGGAAGGAAGGATGGTCACAAATACCAGACTGAGAAAGTGTGTGTTTACTAAATTCTGTTCCTTCAGCTTCCTGGATGCCCATCTGCACAGCACAGAAAAATACTTCATGGTCATTCATTCAAAGTAAAAACCTTTCAGGGGATATATATATTGGAAACTGTCTCCAGTAGCAAAGGGGCAAAGGTGTTGGAGATATAGTCTGCAAAACCCAAATGAAAATATTGTCCTAAAATTCACTTTTAAAAAAATCTTTAGTTAAAATTAAAACTTGAAAGAAGTGCTAGAACTTTTTATTCAAATAGTTGATGACTGGTAATATGCATCATGGTTTAGGGGGTATACACTCTGTTATGAAAACTTTGTATGATATTCCACCAAGGCATGGTAGCCTCCAGTTTTTTGGTGTCTAGAAATTAGTTTTGGCTCTTCTCTTAATTACTGGGAGATACTGTAGCATTCATAGTTCAACCTGCCTTTTCATTCACTGACAGATGGCACACAGCTCCATTCACCACTTTTTTGTCTTTTCTTCTGTGACTGTTTCTTCTGTGGATATACATGGGAACTTCCTGCATCACATGCTGCAGGGTAGCCCAAGTTGTTTGCTATTGCTTCTAGCTACAGTCTTGGTAAACATTTGGGTTTTTAATCTGTCTTTATTATTTCAGTATGAATGGTAAGCACCTTCTTAATGGCATCTATGAGTCACTTTTGCCTTTGGGCAACATCTTGAGTCCTATTCTAATGCTAGGAAGGGCGTTTTTGTATCTGGAATTGGCTTATGGAAGGGAACACACTAGCCAAGTTATGTTTGTATTGACCTAATGTTCTTCCTCTAGAGCTCGGGATATGAAGGAGTTGGCATCTTGTTAAAGAGGCACAGAAAAATATTGCAAGAATAGGAAGACGCAGAAAAACGTACCTCAAGGATTCAGGGCTGTTGCATGGGACTATCCTGTGACCCTGGGAAACTAAATGGCCTCAGTGTCACTTCTACACTGTAGCAACTTTCCCTGGCTGCCTTAAGGTTTACAGCACAATCTGCTGCTTCTGCAGTATTGAATGCTGTGTTGACCACCTCATAGCCCCAAGACCTGCCTGAATATGCCTCTTGTCTTCAGTAGCTCCTCTAGTCACACTTTTCTCCAGCTGCAGCTTGTGTTTTTAAAGCACCCTCAGACTGTCTATCTAGCAAGCTAGAGTTGAGGTAAAATTCTTACCAAGGGTATTTAAGATACTTGATGAACCATAAAATGCTGACATTGTAAATTAAAGTCCATTGAGCTCTAGGCTATAGAAAAAGTCACAGTGATTTTTTCCAAGTTTCAAAATATAAAGTCTATCTTCCAAATGGAAGCAAACCATTAGAAGAATGTATAATTTAGATTTAAATAAAAAGTCTGAAAAACGAGAAATGTATTAAAATTCATATTGGGTGTGTCTACACATGCTCCTGACTGCAAAGTACCTGCCAGTACTGCACAGTCCTGGTGGCACATGGTTATTTTTAGACGCTACATTGCCGTAGCTATGAGCTACAGCGACGTAGCATTGGCATCACAGTGTGTGCCCACCAATGCTACTTCTCCATAGCAACAACCTATGTTGTCATAGCAATGGGCTACAGCAATGTTAGGTCTCATGTAGCCATGCCCAATGAGTAGTATCTATCTGGGTGTTAGTCTCAAATAGTGAATTCAAACAAATGTGTGTGTTCGAAGCTGCATTACTAAAATTCAGTAGCAAATTGAGTGCATGGCATTGTTTTGTCTGATTTTACGTCTAAAGTGAAAGGTGGTGTACTGTGATTGTTTGTGTATGTGTGGCATTTCAAAGATTGTTTCCCAGGAAGGCCTAGGACTATCAATCAAGATGAAAGGAGGAATGGATTTTATAGCCTATCATAAAGTGTACATACCACACACTACAAAGGCTAATAATTTGCACAAGGAATAAGGGAAAGGCTGTTTTTCATCCTATGCCATATGTCTAGCAGGTCTTTTTATACAGCCCATGTGAGAATAGAAGTAGCAAAGTAGATGGCTGGAGTGAGGGTCCAATATGGAGAAATATTTTCTTTTTTTTTTTTGCCTTTCATTCCTGCCTAGGAAGGAAATGAGTTCAGGAAATCGTGAGACCAGAGGACTGGGAGATGACTACCTTATTTGCTTAGAACAGAGAAGCATTTTGGGCTAAGGGGAAGGGAAGGGATCATAGAAGGAAAGGGTGGAAAGGGAAAGATATGGAGGGGATGAGTTATGGGAAAAGACTGAGAACACCTTCTCCAGAAAACTGCTGTCTGCGGAACTCATTTATTCAGAACTGAGTTAGTGAAATCCATTTTCCTTCCACTCATCTGATCTACATTGGGCATGCAGTATCTATGAGGGGTTAATCTAGACAACACTGAGCAGTATTGCAGGAACTGATTGCTTGGGCTGTTTAGAAACAAGATATGAAAGATTTCCCCAAAGGCTGAGATTTTCAGTTAGAAATCTGGAAGAATGGAACTGTTACTATGTGACAATGAGAGGATTGACTGAAAAGACACCCTGGAAGTACTAGTGTTAAAAGAGCTTCTTATTTCTATCTGGCAAACAGATTTTTCTAGCCTGCATGTCATAGGCAACTGGTATGGGGTGCACATGCCCCGCCCCGAAGGGACCGGTGCCCACCGTGACAGCTGATACTGATGCTGTCGGTAGGGCTGGTGCACCCCCTGACAGGGCTGCTGCCATCAGCGGCTTCTACAGGTGCCCCCCCAGATCCAGGAGGCACCAGTCACTCATGCTGCATGTATCATGAACTTGAACAGCATTATCATACTGTCAGATCTCTTGAGCTATTGGTAAGTGGTGAAACCCAGCATTGGTGCTTTAGGAGTGTTACAAGATACAGTGCTGGTTTTGATTTTTTTTCCAAATTGTTGGTCTGAAGTAAAAATCATAACCACCACCATTTTTTCCCAGAACATTATATTCCCTCTTCTCTCAGCTGTGCACACAGCTTGTGTAAAAATGTCCCCAGGTAGTCCTTCTGGTCCTAAATGTTAAAATTCCTGTTCCATTATTTCACCCCCAAAATCAGATGTTCTTGTGATCAAATTGGTTCTATTTCCATATAGCCATTTCAATTCATGCAGTTATCTGGTCAAAAGGCTGTTTTATTATAATCCTAATGCTTTCAAAAAGATTTCCACCTGGTTATTACCTCTGTCATGTAGTCCAAAGCAAAGTGCTTTTGTTAGAATCTGTGGTTTGAGAAATAGATTTAATTTCTTTCCTACTTCATGATGTTCTTCTGAACCAGAAACAACACCCGTGCTTGCTAAGTTTTTTTTTTTTTCTTCATTAAGCTAGTATTCATGCTTCAGGCTGATATGGTGCTGTCACATATAAGCAAGATAGTTTCTATTTTACCTGTGTAACAGCATCTGATGTGATTTTTTTTCTTTCCAGCTATACTGTACAACTCTCCATAGAACTTAAAGTGTAAGCTTCTTGAGAGGAGGAACATGTTTTGCCTACATAATTATCAGACTCACTAGGGCAGAACACTGGGCCTCTAATCCTGCTTGAGCATATGGGTGCTTTTGAAATATAAATATTAAAAAGTATCACCTACCTGAATAGCTCAAAGGGGGCATGTTCTGAGGATTCTAAAATAACTGGGAAGAGAAACTGGAGAAGAATAAACTGAATCTTCCCCATATAATACACTTGCCTTTAATTCTCCAGAAACCCTCCAACACGTGTCTTATAAGGGACTTAAATTATTATTTAAGATTATTAAACACTGGAAATGGACCTAGGGATGTTGTTGAAAGGTGGTTAGCTCTGTTCTGAGGTCATACATAACACCTGGACCATTCATGAACCATTGATAGCATCTGATGAAGTAGGCTGCTCCCTCCAAAAACTTCATGCCTCTCTGAACCAGTTAGTCCCTAAACTGTCACCCTGCCCTACTTCTGTCTAGGGATGTTGTGGAATCTCTAACAGTGAAGGGTTTTAAGAACCTTGTTTTTAACAAGGTTAAGCAAACCCTTCTGAGGTCCCTTCCAACCCTAATTTTCTATGATTTTTATGATCTGCCAGGGGTAACATTGGTATATTTGATCTTACCTCAAAATAGGGGGTTTGGCTAGATGATCTCTTGGCATAATTTCTCCTCTTTCGTATCTAAGATCTCCATATTGTAGAAGTCAAACCCCATTGCAAGTAAGTGGGGCATAAGCTTCTGAGCTATTTTGGTGTTTCTCAAAAAATGTACCAATAATCACAGGCCTTAGTACTTCTTAAAATATTTCTCCTAATGGTAATTTGTATATGCATCTGATTCAGTCTCTCTGACAAAAGTCAGGTTTTTGTTTAGTATTTTTGTAATAAATTAAACAAGGATTGAACTGATCCCTAACCACTTTAAGGGCACTATAAACACTATGTACACTAAGACATTGGCCTCTAAAACATTAATAAAGGTAACATTATAGCTTAAATCAATAGGAAAGAAGCATGCAATATGGCATCCAGTCAGTAGTCCTTTGATGTGTGTACAACACCTGCCTATCTTCTTTTGTCAGTGCCTGATGTGTAATATATAGAGCTGATAGTAATGTTTCCTCCTCTTTTGTTTAAAAAAAAAAAAAAAAGCACTTATTGTGCTTTCTGGAAGGAAATGTTGTTTGGATGTTTCATACTCCCATCATCCTCGTACAGTCTGCCTCATTGGACTGAATCTTGAATGGTACCCTGCAGACTTCCCTTTGCCTAAGCCGCCATGTTGTATTGGAGGAATGCAGTGTAACTGCAGAATCTAATCCACAGAGGGCAATTTTTTTTTCTTTTTGGATTTGTAGAGCTGAAATTGTCCAAGGATAGCAGGTGCTTGTCTTGTGCATGCACACATATGCACTTGAGTACACAGTTGTTTAGTTGGAAACTCAATTTTCTGTGGAAGAACAATTTCAATGCAAAATTATCCATTAGCTATAAAGAATTAGAACCTCTGGCAGAGGTGATATCTTTTATTAGACCAACTAGATCTTTGCAAAAAAAAAAATGGTTTATTTGCAAGCTTTTGGGCACGCTCAGCCTTCCTCAGGTATAGTAGAATGCAAAGATTGTAAAATATCTCCTAGGTGGAAATGAAAATTCATATTTCACAGGAGAGCTGAAGGTGTTGTACGATATAGTTGGAATAGCTCATTTTGTACAAATTAGGCTCAGATAAAAGTTAGAACAGTCTATTTACCTCTATGTTTTCTGGTGTCAAGCAGAAGGTTGAATTATGTTTCCTTCTGGTTATGATAGTTCATATTTCTCAGGAGGATGGTGTGATGGATGATCTCCTGGGCAGGGAATCTCTTGTGTTGAGTTTGAGGTCTGTAGACATGCAGATTGAGCTGGAACAATAGACAGGAGCCAGGGTGTCAGCATTCAGGTTCCAAGGTAGGGTATTTGCTTCCTCCTTGTAAAATTATGAAGTGTTCATTTCAAAAACACCTCAAATTCGGTATCTTCCATGTTTCAGGGATATAGGTTTATAGCCGTATTGGTCTACAGGTGAAAGGAGTCAGAACTCACGGCAGAGGTGATATCGTTTATTAGATCAACTAGATACTTGCAAAAAAAAAATCACCTAGCTCTAAATATTCAAGTAATTCCTGTATGCAAATACTATTAAATTAGCTATGATATCTAAGACAGACCTGTAAATGCTTGTCTAATACTCTAGCCTCCCTCTGGCATTGGCTACACTGTTTCCTTAAGTTTAATTATTTTCTTTTTCTGTGGGTCCCTTTGCTCAGGGAGTAGAGATTTATTCTTAAGATCTGAGGCTTCATCCCTGTTGATGATGACCCACTTGAGGCCATGGTGTAACAGAGATCTTATACAATAAGCCAAATCACTGCAACCTCCACTGATGTCATTTCAGGTGTTTTGTCAGAATAAAAGCTGCAAAATTTCTCCAGGGAATGATGTGTTACAACACTGGAAATTCAAGATAGACAGGTATCTTTTCTGCTGCTTTTTGAGCTAGTGAAATTGCTTTTGGAATGGCATAGGGAACACAGAGAGCACAGCAGCTTCATCTTCCACAGCTGGTTGAAATTTCAAATACAGCTCTTAAATAGTGATGTTAAAGTAGTTTGTTTGGGTAAAAATGTTAAATATTTCTGTAATTTCCTTTTTACCCATGAGTACTGACAAGGTTCAACAACAGTTGGTGATGGCAAAGTTCTCTAAAATATATAGTTTGTGAGTGGTTTTGGAACTTAACTCATACAGTTTAATTTGCAATGGGTTAGCGGCAAATCAGCCATGCTGGAAGTTAGATTTTAAATGCTAGAAAAAATTGATTCCCTTTTTTAGCATTGCGCCCTTTTTCTGCACCAAACACCAAGAAGCACCCTCTTTACTTTTGCTTTCTTTAGATGATTCATTGGTCTCCTTCCTAACTGCCTTGATACCAGCATTGGGAGCACAGGACAATCAGTATCCTATGCTCAGGCTCTGCCCCCAACACCACCAGAGTTCCTGCTAAGAGGAGTGCCGACTGAATAAGGAATTCTGCTTAGCTCCCGCTGTGGGGTAGAGCAGGCTCATTCTGGCTGTTAAGAGCTCTGTGGCCATTCTTAATGGCTCTACTAATAATTCTGTCCACTCCTTACAAACTCTTGAACGTGTGCCAGTGACAATATTTGATAGACTTATAATTAAGATGAGTTTGTACTGATTTTTATAGGAAAGGCAAAAAAAAATCCATTGTATCAAGATGTCCCACTCTTGCCAGATTTGAGGCCCTGTCTCCAAAAGATGGCATGTTAGAACTTTTCTTTAAGAGGGTAGTAAGAATTTTCTAAATATTGGTAAAACAACAAACTTGTTCCTAGTCTTGCTTCTGGAAATATTTAGCCATTTTACTTTAAACCTTTTTTTTTTAAGTTCTATATAAACATCTGACATAGAAAATGTCACAGGAAATAGTTAAAGTTGGGCAAAGTCATTGAAAACTGAAAATAGGCCCCTGTAAATTTTAGGCCATTTTACCCATGCAATGCTGCCAGTTTAATCTATAATAATAATTAGGAGTTGTGTTGAAGGATCCATTTGGATTAACAAATAAACAAATAAGGTTGCAGGCTGGCTACTGATAAAAGAGGCAAGACAGGTCTACAGTCTAACCTTTTATTGCTTATACCTAAAAACACAAAAATAAATACTTATCCCAAAGTCTATCTGGCTACTTGTGGCAGCACAGCATAGATTCTTATCTATACCAGCTGGAGAAACTCAAGAGGGGGGAGGAGGGTGGTATGACGCTGGTTACAGATCTTCTTGAATTGGCCGAATTGTCTAAATTTCCTTTCGGCCGATACCCTATATTTATAGATGGCTTATTTTAATAAATGTTATCTGTTTGGTTTTATTTAAATTTCTTTGTGTCCCTGAAACTTTTGGGACTGGACTGAACCAGGCTTCTTGTGAACTTGAAAGGTGCCAAGTAGTTGGGATTTATGTTCTTGAGACAGTAAGGGGGTAGTTACACATTGCACTAAGACCATACTAAAGGCAGCTAAAACATAAGCATCTGCACGTTAAAGATCATTAACTCATGCTAACCACCCTCTGAGCATCTCCAAATTATGGCACTTCAGGAGAGGGTTAACTTTGGCCAATGCTAACTAGCTCATGTTAGGGTAACTTCAGTTTCTTCCATGGAGATAAAACAGTGCTCCCAGGACATGTAACATGTAACTTCACCCTAAGAGGAAAGGTTTCTTATCTCCTTCCTTCACCATCCTGGAATGCTGCTTGCCACTATCTTGTTTTCTCTTTCCCCTAGTTTACAGTCTTCACTGATAAAGCTACTCTGTTTTTATAGCTTATCAATTTAACAAAAATCTATCTATTATAGCAAAACAGCATCTAATAAGTTTGGTTATATCAATCAGTACTGTGACACAACTTCGGGATGTTGGTGAGCTTCCAGACACACACCTGGGGTTTCTATAAGCTTATTGGTCTCCACTCTACAGAATGGGCATGCCTAGGTTATTAATGTGCCCAGAAATCATGATTTACCACAGGTACTTTGGTAAAGTAACAGAAAAACCAAAAGGTTTTATTACTAAGTAGAAATGGTGTAAAAAAGAAAAAGTGATCAAATGTTTTGACAACAGGGTATGGTAAAACAAAACTAACAAAATGCTTAATCTACATTCTGACTACCACCTAGCCCTCACAAACATTCCTGTGAACATCTCCCAGGGTCAACTTCCCTTCAGTTGCAGCGAGCTCTCTCAGCCGAAGACCTCCATTCCCCTATTCTCACAGGGACCACGCTCTCTCCTGCCACCCACTAACAGTCACTGCCTCCAGAACCTTCCATATTGCTTCCCTGCCTCCATCACCATCTAATAATCCTCAAGGGTGTTTATACCTGTGGATCCATGGCAACTACTACTAACATTTTAAGATAAAGCTCTGATATAGTATATTTGAATTATTGTTTAGATTATCTCCTTTCAGGCCTTGTTCTCTGTTTAATTGGATTTCATGATTTGTTTAACTGGATATGTTGTTTGCCTTCTTTACTTTGCAGATCAAGCTAGTTATCCTGTCTGTAAAGGTTAATTCCATGGTCACTCAGAAACAAGCTTTGGGGCCCTCTGCTTAGCCACAGTTGTATAGGTTGGCCTAGATCCTTTGAAAATGGCCAGGGCTGGCAACAATCATTACTTCATGTTGACAGCTCAAGCAAAACCTATTGGTTTTTCATATAATTTTCCAATAATAGAGCTCCCATTTCTTCTCAGTTGACTTCTGTCCTCTTTGAACAATCGGTAGAATAAGCATTTTGTTAAGGATGTGGAGAAGCTTGAGAGAGTCCAGAGGAGAGGCACATGCATGATCAGAGGGCAGGAAAACAGGCCTTATGATGAGGGGCTGAGAGCCATGGAGAAGTGCAGGCTCAGGGGGGACCTGGTGACTGCCTATAAGTACGTAAGGAGTGTGCATCAGGATCTGGGGGAACGTCTGTTCACCAGAGCACAGCCAATGGATAACAAGGACCAACAGTCATAAACTCCTCCAAGACCATTTTAGGTTGGACATAAGGAAAAAAATTCTTTACTGTCTGAGCCCCCAAGGCCTGGAATAGACTGCCTCCAGAAATGGTGCAGGCACTTCTGCTCTGGACTCATTCAAGAAACGTTTGGATGCTTATCTTGCTGGGATCCTTTGACCCTAGCTGACTTCCTGCCCCTGGGGCAGGGGGCTGGACTTGATGATCTTCAAGGACCCTTCCAGTCCTAACATCTATGGAAGTCTATGAATGTTTCAGGAAACAGCTATAGGTTGTGTAATTCAGTAATAGTGCTGCCCTGTGGGGTCAGGCCAACTCTCAGGATCTCAATATTGTGCTGTTAGACAAGAGGGCGTGGTGTACAATTGCACATACACATACTCAAAAATCACTTAGGTGCATACACACACACACTAGGTGCATACACCCTCACCAGGCGTGCACACACACACTGCCAATTCAGGCACATACACATCCAAAATTACCAGCCTAGGCAAATGCACATCTATCACCAATTCAAGCACCTAGACACATTATACAGACCAAAAGAAATTAGACCAGAATCAATTACCAATACATGCACACCCAATACACATACATGGATCACTAATTTGTATATCATGCACACAGTGACATACATGTATATCAGTTCACATACATACCACTCACCTACACATACACACAGGTGAGTTCCTAACTTGGGTGTTGTGGTGTGTATGTTTGTGCTTGGTGTACTTGGGATACCTGGGAGAAAGTTAAGGTAAGGGAGAGAGTGAAAGTGTAGGGGGTGAAAGTTGCCAGGACCGGGATTAAAACCAGTAGACTAGAGAGAGCTCGGCTGAGGAACTGAGGCTTGGGGTTACTTTAGGTTACTGCTGGTGGAGACTGAGGTGAAAGTTGCCAGTGCCAGGATTAGAACTGGCAGACTGGAGGGGAGTTGGAGTAACTTAAGGTTAATTGGTGTTAATTGAAAGCAGAAAGAGCAAAGGAGCCACACCAGGGAGAAGCCCGGAGGCTAGAGCCAGAGCAAGGAGGCTACAGGGGAGTCAAGAGGTACGTAAGGAGAGGAAAACTGGGAGTGGGGCTGTGAGGGAGGCTGGAGAACAGAGAGAGAGAGAGAGAGAGGCATGAAGAGAAGGCAGAGAGAGATGGGGATCGGGGAGAGGTGGCAGGAGGCAGAAAGCAGTGGGAGTGGGGCTGAGAGCCTGCAGAAAGCAACAGGGCCAAGGGGCTGCAGAAGGGGAACAGAGAAGGGACAGAGAGGAATTTAGGATAGGGAAGGAACCGGGGCTCAGTAAAACACAACCCAACTCAGGGTTACAAATGATAGTGGTTTTATTGAAAAGGGGAGATGGTGACAAGATATCTTATTGGTTCCTTTGTGCGCGTGCGCACGTGCACACACACACACACACACACACACACACACACACAGAGTGGCAACAGGGGTTAAAGAGGCTTGGTGCAGGGGCTGAATTCTGGGAGGAGAGAGAGAGAGTTCAAATTGGAGGAGGAAATATGCAGATGATAGCTACCTATCCCAGGCTGGAAGTGGGTCCTTAATGGCCAGTTGGGGTCTCCTTCAGCTCAGTGTTGTCCAGAGGGGGTTGCCGGCAGGACCTTTGGGGTAGATAGGTGGTGTGACATGGAGCTGGTGTGGTCCAGATGGAAATGGTGTCCCAAGGAGTCAGTCTTCACTACCCCTTGTTATGGGGCAGACTACCTATGATCTCCTATGGGGAGGGCATGTCCAGGCAATGTCAGCCCTCTTCCAGAGGGTTCCAGATGTTCATACTGAGCATGTGCAGCCTTGGCACAATGGTGGGTTGCCTCATCTTTTGTTTCTTGAATGCTGAGGGTGGTTCCAAGGGCTGGGTCGTTGGTCCAGGTATTGGTGTTGATGGTTCAGTCATTCAGAAGGAGCTTCGTAGTAGTTTCATAGTAGCTAGGGTCAGGAGGGATCTGAACAGATCGTCTAGCCTGACTCCCTGCCACAGGGAGGAATGAATGTTGGGTTCACAAGACCCCAGACAGGTGATCATCCAACCTCCTTTCGAATTTGCCCAAGGTAGGGGAGAGGACCACTTCCCTGGGAAGTTGGTTCCAGATTTTAGCCACCCTAACTGTAAAATATTGCCTTCTGATCTCTAACCTAAACCTATTCTCCATCAGCTTATTACCATTGTTCCTTGTCACCCCAGGTGGTGCTGGGGAGAA
Organism: Alligator sinensis; assembly: GCF_000455745.1. Classification (NCBI taxonomy): domain Eukaryota; kingdom Metazoa; phylum Chordata; order Crocodylia; family Alligatoridae; genus Alligator; species Alligator sinensis. Next base: position 188,306 of record NW_005842851.1, on the reverse strand, counting down.
AAGGGCTCTACCTATGTGCTCTTGATCTCCCCTGATCAGTTTGTAGGCAGCCACCAGGTCCCCCCTCAGCCTCCTCTTGTGGAGGCTGAACAGGTTCAAGTCCCTCAGTTTCTCCTCATAGGGCCTGTCCTGCTGCCCTCTCACCAAGCTGGAGCTATTTTTAGACCTACTGCCATTCTCTCTCAAGCACCCGCATTCATCCCCATTCATTCAGGAACCAAGTTACACAGGAGGGGTAGGTGTGAGTCATGGGTTACACAACAGGGAAGACAAGATAGAGGCTTGACATGACTTATGCTAATTTACATATATAGGCCTAAAACAGTAATCACACAATATAAAAGCAGTACAAACATAATAATGATCTCTTATAAAACAGTGGATGTCTATATCAAAATAACAGGGCACTTATTTGCAAAGAGGGGAGAGAAAAATAAAACTTACTACCTAAAATAAAATGTTAAAGCTTATCCTACATCTTAGCTTACTTATAATTATCTATAGGGAATAGAGAGGAAGAGGAAAAGTCAGAAATAGTTGGGGAAGGGAAGGGAATGCATATCTATATATATATAAAAAAAAAGAAGAGGAAAAAAAAAGAAACGGGGTTATGTTACAATAGAATCAACAAATGATAGCTATTGCAACCTTTTGGTGTGTCAAACTTAAAGATGAAGGTTGGTTTTGTGATCAAAACCTTGAACAAAAGTTGGAAGATTTGCCTTCAGCTACTGGCTCTGACTTCCTGCAGAATCTTGGGTGATCCGCTTAATATCCTTGCCTTAAATTCCTATCAGAAAAAGTAGGATGTTTGTCTTTTCTTTGTCATATCTGTTTGAAGGGATGGTTCTTATTCATGCAAAATGTAATTAGGGATTTTCCCACACCACAGATACTGGTGTCAGTGGGGGTGTTGTGTAGCTTTCATGAAGTGTATGGTTGATTATGAAGTTTTTCCTTCTTTGGGGTAGGCCTCTGTGACCAGGTGTGTACCAATCATGTAGCTGAACTGTGCTCTGAATTTCTTCAGTCTTTATATTCTTTCTCAACGGACAAATTACCATAAACTTTTCCTTCCTCTTTCATCTGGAACCTGTTCCAAATATTTGTATTATAATGTTTAAAGACATTTTCCTTAGGTTCTTAGCACATTTTAGCAGAGCTTGTTTTCGTCCTGAGATTAGACCTTCAAAAATATTTTGACCTGCCAAAACTACAGGTTTTGCCACAGAGTATGATTTTTCAGACACTTTTGTTAGCCTGTGAGGAAAGCCAATCTCAAGGGGAAAGCTCCTACCTGACTAAACACTTTTTCCTATTCACATTTTTTCCAGGAAAGACTCCACATCACACCAGCTGTGCAGGGCAACCTGGGCCCTCAGTATTTAGAAAGGTCAGTGCTTTTGCCCTCTACTGCACAACCACATTTTGGCAGTGAGACAGCTAAGAAGCAACTGCTCCTCACAACTGTTAAGTACCTACTTTGGCTAACTATTATCCTACTTTGGGAAGGGGTACATTTAGAGATCTCCCTCAGCTGGTCTTTCTCTATGAGCTTCCAATGGTAATGGATTGTTTTGGCAACAAATACCATTTTGGAATGCTCTTTTAGGAAGGTGTAAGAGTTTAGGCAATAAAATTGATTTGCTTGGCTGATTGGTCATTTTTTTGCAAAGGATTTGAGTTAGGGGTGTTTTTGTAGGGAAGCTGGATTTCAAATGAACTAAAAGAATGGAAGAAAGAAAAAAAATGCTTTGAGTAGGGAGAAAGGTTGAAATGCTGAAGTCTCTCTCCCACGCTCTTTCTCTGTCTCTCTAGGCCTAGCTATGTTAATTTATGCAAGCATATTTGAATTTATGTAAATGTGCACAGATGTATGTGAATCAGAAACCATTTGTTATTGCTCTGAGGATGTTGGCAGGTATGCACACATGATTAATTAGAGTCCTTTCTCTGTGAATATTGTACTAGTAACCTGCTGCACAGGCAGCTGATGTGCACTGTAAGTTTTTGCTAGTGAACTAAATAATTATTAAGAATTGTATGCGTGTTCATTTATATTATCTATGATGTTTTCTTTCAGATACAAGGGAGGGTTTCTAATACACTACACTGAAGGTACTGTAAGAGTTACACTTGTGTGGATGGTTAAGGGACTGGACTGGGAACTTCCATCAGCTCTCTCTAAAATGAGAACAATAGTACATGGTTTCTCCTCCTATACTTTATCTTATCTATTTATATTTTTAGCTCTTTGTGACAACATTTTTGTCTAGTCTGCCTAGTACCAAGCACAATACCACCATAGTCTAGGCTGGGCTTCTAAATATTATGAGAATATAAATAATGACTGTTATAGCTTTTTTTCTCTTCCTGTGGAGTTTTTTCCTTAAGGGAAGTTTCAGTGCTGACGTTTTCTGTTTTACTGTGTGGCTCACTCTTACTCTGTTTGGTTTGACTTCCCTCAACAGCATATTCTAACCTGCAAATAATTATGGCTAAAAATAGAATCCGTCAACCATCATTTTATTATTTTTTTATTTTAATAGGAATACAGTATCATGTCAAAGTTAAACAAATGGGTTGCAGTCAGTGGCTGTTTGCAAAAGATACGGACCTACCTAGCCTGAGATGGATGAGAACAATATATCTGTGTTAACTGTTGCTTAGTGACTTCTGTGCTTGGAGCAGTAGAAACCCAGCATCACAGAATCTGAAAGTAAATGGATTTACATATTAGAGAGCCAGGCTACAGTTTTCTGTTACTCGCTTTTCGTAAGTAGAGCTAGTTATTAAATAAGAAGTAATTATTCTAATAAATAACCTTAAAACCTGCATGGTAGTTATAGCAAGTCACATTTGGAATATGTCACTGTTAAATACCGGCCACAGTAGAACTTACCCACAACAAGCTTACATGATGCTGAACACAACTTTTCCATCCCTATGCTGATCATTCAGTCATAAAATCATGTCCTCTAAGTCTACTGCTAAAAATCACATTTAAATTTCCTAGTACAGAAAAGCTTTTAGAGGTTCCTGTGCCTCAGATGAAATCTCAGCCCTGGGTATAATCCTTAAGGGCGCGTCCACTCATGCAAGCACGTGCCCTTGCAGCAGCTCAAATAGACGTGGTACAAATTTGAGCCGGGGCTTTTTGCATCACCACATGTGCTCGGACATGCACTTTGTTGTGAAGCAAATTGTCACTTGGGGCAAAATAACCTTGCCTGGCTCTTTCTGGATCTGCAGCCAGGGGGAGCTAGAGCCTGGGGCCAGCACCTTTGCTGTCCCCAGCAGTATAAAAAGCTGCCCTGTCCTAGCCCCAGCAGTACAAAAAGCCGCCCTGGCAAGTAGCTTCAGGGCTACTCGCTCTCAGGAACTTCTGGGGCCCAGCCAATTGGTACGTGGGGACACTACCCCTTGTCCCTGAAGCAGCCCTGAGAGTTCCCTGCACTCTTTACCCACTGCAGCAGTCTGGCAGTGGGGGCTGCTGCCAGGCTGTGACCTGCTGCTCACCTGCCAGACCCGGATGAGGCATCTGACCCTCTGGGCCAGCTGCCAGTGGGCTGTGGTTGCAGAGTTGGTCTTTGTGTGGCACTACTGCCATGTGTGCCCCCTGCCCAGCCATCTGGGCAGCTATTGCCCGGAAGATGTTCCAGGTGTGCTGGCCTGCTTTGAACTGTCAATTATGTCCTCCTGGCCCCAATTGGCCAGGAGGTCAGCCAGCTCCACCTGGGTCCAAGGTGTCAGCTCTGAGCAGGCAGGGTCCTGCCACTGGCCTCCCTAGCAGGAATTCTGGTGTTCTCTATTGAAAAACTGAAAAATCACTGTTTTATTGATATATCTACAGTGTTAAAGCAATGTAGAAGACTACCAATGTCTCTACCATAATAATAAAGTGAACTCTAAATACATGTTTCATGAATTCATGAATACATGAATATATATTTTGCTTCCCCCCGCAGGGGCTACAGCCGCCCCACAGGGGCTACCTCCCCTGCATGGCCCACATGCCCCATCCCACCACCGCTTGCTCCCCCAGCACCCTGGATTGCTGGTCCCATTCCCCATTGGCTCCTGCAGCTCCCCCAATGGCTGCCCACCCAGCCCTATCCCACACTTGCACTCACAGCCCCCATGGCTGCCCCTCCAACCCCAGCCTTTGGCACTTTAAAAAAAAAAAAAAAAAGGAAAGGAAAAAAGCGTCCACTTACCAAGCTGGACTTGGGGGCGGGTCCAGGGCTTCCTGGCAGAGCACCCCCTGGGCAGCAGAGGGCACTGGGGGGCATCAGGGCCCAGGCTGGGTTTGTCACCCTGCCCTGCACTGTGCAGGTGGGGCCCCAGTGACCTTGACAGCAGCTTGAGCTGCTGGTAAGTGCTGGGGTTGGGTTTTCTTTGTGGAGGCAGGGATTGGGTGGGCTCAGGGGCCTGGGGGGTAGGGCCATTTAGGGAAGGGATCAGGGGGGCTGTGGCAGGTGGGGCCAGGCAGGGAAGGAATCGGGGGGGCTCAGGGGGATGGGGTGGATGGGCCCAGGTGGGGAAGAGGTTGGCAGGGCTTGGGGGATGGAGCTGGGTGAGGAACAGATCGGGGGTCTGAGGGAGTGGGCAGGGCCAGCGGGGGTCCCCCCCCATGGTCCCCTCCCTCCTCCTCCAGCCCCCCGACCCTTTACTTACCGTCAGTAGAGCCTGGGTCCAGCCCCCTGCTGCTGGCACACTGCCCGCACTCATGGGCAGGCAGTGTGCTTCAGCATCAGGGTGAGGGCTAACCATATAGATGCTCTGGCAGACAGAACATCTCTATGGAGGAGCCAGCCAATGGTTTCCTATCCCGCTTTTTTTATGTACAGGTTTTTTTTGACCCCTTGATATCCAGTAGTCTAATTTTGCCCTAAAAGTGCATCCAAACATGCAGGCACGTGGGCTTGCAGCAGCTCAAAGATCAGTAGCACAAATTTGTGCCAGAGATTTGTGCCTGAGTACACATGCCTGAACATGCACTTTGGTGTGGGGCAAATTGTGCCACTTGGGGCAAAGTGACCCTGCCCAGCTCCTCCTGGATCTTCACCCAGGGAGTGCTAGAGGCTGGGGCCAGCACCTGCACCAGTGCAACAGTCTGGCTGTGACCCAGCAGTATAAAAAGCTGCCCTTGTGAGCAGCTCGGGGCTACTTGTCCTCAGGATTTTCTGAAGCCCAGCCAGTTAGTATCTAGGGACACTAGTCCCTTGTGCCAGCTGGACTGTGAAAGCAGCCCTAATCTAGAGTAGCCCCTACATCCTCTACCCACGGTACCAGTCTGTCTGTGACCTGAACTGCCTGGCTGTGACCTGCTGCCACCTGTGACAGCATCTGACCCCTTGGACTTGTGGCCCTATGGCTGCATACTTGCCAGGCCCATACAAGGACCTCATGGCCACCTGGTCTGTGGTATGGGCACTGCAGCAGTGCCTCCTGAACCTCTGAGCCAGCTGCCAGTGGGTTGACCTTTGTGCAGCACTGCTATCATGTCTTCTGCTGCCCCTGCCCTGCCATCTGGGCAGCTATCGCCAAGAAGATGTGCTCATTGCGGTGGCCAGCTTTAAACTGTCGAAGCATGTCCTCCTGGCCCCAAATGGCCGAATCAGCCACGTTGACTGCCGTCCAACTCAGTTCCTGGTTCTGGCCCTGAGCAGGCTTCAGTTGCCTCTGCCACTTGCCTCAGCAGCAGAGATCCTGGTGTCTCCTGTTTAAAAATTGTAAATTCTCTGATAAACACCCCCCCCC
>NW_005842851.1:178032-182512 GCF_000455745.1 Alligator sinensis | reverse complement strand
CCCCCCCACAAATTCTCTCATTAAAATACCTCAAATCCACATTCTTTTGTGATTAAAATGAAACACCACTATATAGAGAGAGAACAGTTGGGCAATGTTTTATTGATATATTTACCTTTTTAAAGCAATTTGGAAGCCTACCAGTGCCCCATCATCATAATAAAATGAATTCTAAATATCTATACACTTTGGCATTTGCTTTGGTTTTTTTACCATAGAAAAATCAGAGCTGTCCGTGCCCACTTTGCTCACCCAGATGGGGATACCAGTGCCCTGCCCATGCCCTTGCCTCTCACACCCAACCCACATCCCCACCAGTGTCCCTCACTCCTGACCCACAGCCCCTGCCTGCACCTCACTCACTCCATCCCAGCAGCAGCTCCATCCCAGTATCAGGACATAGTCCAGCTGCAGCTGTCTCAACACTGTCCCACTGCTTTGTGGCTCTGAGCAGTGCCAGCCCTTGCTGTTCTGCTCCCTACATCTGTGCCTAGGCCCCAGCGATCCCCATCTCAAACTGCTTTGAGATGCTGCAACGGGCAGTGGCTCGCTCGTCTAAATACGGCCTAAGTATTTTGCTAAGGGAGTAGTTTTATGATAAGAAAAAGGTTTCCAGAATTTTTCTTGTGAAAACAAAAACCGGCTTCAGTAATGATATTGCTCCATATTTGGACAACCAGGCCTGAAATTTTCTTTGTATATTGTGATTTAATGTTGTATGTGATGAGTCCACCTGAGGAGGAGAAAGAGCCAGGAAATTTAGAACATTCAAACTGCTAAAAGCAGGCTTTAAAAATATTGCAGCCTTTTAGCAAAACATTTGTAATTAGTCAAAGAAACAATATTTTGCTAAATGTTCTTGTTAACTTTTTCATAGGTGCTTTGTAACATTTGTTTCCATATAGTTTTAGGTATTGTGTAATGTTGATTTCACTCCATTAAACATCTGTTGCCCTGCAGTGACTGTTGAAATGATCTCTATATATAGTTTGTATACTATATCAGTTTGCTAATTTTGGATGAAAGGCACTGTAAAATGTAAGATGTTAATTAGAACTAGTGCAGGAAGCAGGTGGCAATTATTTCCCACGCTGCTTGTCTGTAATCGTTGTAGGTTATTTGGAAGGATCAAATACACCAAATTCCATAGCACTAATGAAGAACCAAAATATTCCACCCTCTTGACACCCATACAATTACTAGTTTAGCAGGTTTTGTTTTCTTGGTCCTAACTATTAACATACTTTTCGTGAAGTTACATGTGACGCTTAGACCATACTCAATCGGTGCTATGTTAAGTGACATTAAAGATAGAACAGGCGTGGAGCAGTATCATGTTACGGGTTATACCATTTCTTGCCTACACATTTCTGACTTGCCACTAGAGGGCCGGCAAGCAGAGGCATAGCTTGGAACCAAAACACCTTGGCATTGTCCCTGCTCTGAGAGAAGATGAGCAGTGGGAGCCATGCATCTTGGGATGCTGGAGGCCTGCATATTGCTCATTTTATCTCTGTTTTCCTAACACTTCATAGAGAACACAGCCCAGAGGTAAAACTCACCTGAAAGGGTGACACTTAGGGCACTTAGCACAAATGAATGAGCTTTTTGAGTGGATGCTTGCGTTTTAAGTGCCCTTAGTAAGGTCTAAGTGTAACATGTAACTTACCCCTTAGTGCCACCAAAAATTAAATATAGTCAGGTACAAGGCTAGTGTATTGAGAATCTGTCTACATGAGGAATTAAGATGAATGAACAAAAGGTATGAAGTTAACGCGCATAAGTTGTCCATATGGACTTTCTCATTCAGAAGTAAAGACGACTGATTTTGCTCTAACTTAATCCCAAGAAGATTGAAGCAACAGCAAACTGAATCTGCTTCTGAATGAAAGCATCTGTACTGACGTTTAATGAATTCCTTGGGAAAAGATTAAGCTGTAATGAACTATGGCCACTTCTGAGATCTTCCACATGGGGCTTAATGTACTTGACTATGTGGGTTTTAACATCAAACCTTTGGTAGTGCCCCCATATATCAAACCTTAAGATACCTTTTTGTCAATGTAAAGAGAAAAAACGTGTTGAGATAGAATCTGTTGTATGCCTTTCTCTTCAGGCAAATGCTGTTAGTCAACAAATGGAAACAATTGACAGCAGAAGACTACTTCTTGATTCTAATTTTTCTGGGTTTAATGTTGCTTTAAATAAATCATTTGTAATGTTCTAAAACTTAGCACAAGTGTAAGGCTTTCATCATTTAAAATGATTCAGATACAGTGAGAAGAAATCAATCATTTTAGAAATATCCATGGTGACTCGCTTCTTATCTGTATGCAACGAAGAGTTATCAAGGCAGATAGCCTACCGCAGTTATTCCCTACAAGTAATCAAATTCATGTTCCTTACAAAACTATGTTAAAAGACAGACATACATACTTGCATTTTCTATTGCTGGAAAAAGCCGAATGTGTCAAGACTATTTCTCCACCAGGAATAAGCAGAGTTAATTCTTAAACATCTGGCTACTCTTCATATATAACTAAGGAAGGGACCACTTTTGAAGACAAGGACATCTGATAAGAGTTAAACTGGAAATAATCTATTAAGAGGTTACATCACAGGAGTGTTCAAAAATATATCGTTAATGTTTAGAGAGAGGTAGTTAGCTATGTTAGCCTGAAGTCAGACAGAAAGCAAGGTGGACATGCACTTAATAGAGTAACTGTGGTTTTCAACCTTTTTAGGCTCAAGGCAAAAGATACATCAACCCTCAGAAAAATGTCAACTCTTAGTTTTCAATCATTTTCTGACTACAGAAAAATAAGAGAACAATGCTTCTGTTGCAAGGAACTCAGCTCAGACCACAACAGATCAGATATTTTTAATACTATGAATTTCTAGCTGAAAACTCTTGGCACAGATAGAAGTGCAGCTCCCCCAGGCTAACTCATAGTACTTCAAAGAAAGCACCATGAGTTAGACTGACCCTCCAGACCCAACAGACATGAGCTGTTGGGTGAGAAAGTTGGGAAATCGAGCTCCAATTTGGAGCCAATCCAGTAAGAGAAGCAGCCTGTCTGCAGCCTCTTCCCTAGTCACGCCTCCCCTTTCGTGTTCCTGGTGCTGTCTCAGGATGGAAAGGGGAGAAGGCAGGGGAGGGAGGTCCAATCTTGGGTTTGCCCTCCTACACTGCAGTGGGAGGGTGGGGGGGTGGGATTGGAGTTCCTCACCTTGGGGTGGTTCCAATCCACTTGCCCCCACCCCCATCCAGTGCAGCTGGGCTAACCCCAGAACAGATCTCCCTTCCCTGCCTTCTCCCCCTCCCATCCTGAGACAGTACCAGAGATGGGGCTGGGCTCCTTCATCCAAGTTGCCAGAGCAGACAGAAGTTAATGAAGGCTCTCCACTTCGGAGTGCCTTCATTTGAACCCTCAAATAATGAGGGTTAATTTGTTGCATGATCAGAGCACTCTGCTGCCATGCACTCTGTTTTGGCTGTAGAGTGCTTTCAAGCGGCCGATCATGCAACAAATATCATTTCTGTCTGCATCTTCTGAGTTTATCTTGTAAGCCATGTTTGCACACCTAACTACTAATAGTGTGTGACACCTCCCAGCACTCTTGAAAAGATCTTAATTCTTGCCAGAGTGCTGCAGTATCCTGGTTGAGAAACAATAGCTGAATCAGAGAAGCATACGGTTTTGTGAGCCATAGCTCACTTCATCAGTTGCTAGCAAATGTAGACATTTAGACATTAGTGGTCAGAGTGAGATAGTTAGCTGAGTTAGTCTGGAGCAAGGCAGAAGACAGGACAGGGTTGCACCTTACCTGATGAAACTTGTCTCTAAGGTGTGACACCTTGCCTGCCTTCTGTTTTATTAATGTTTGTGATTTTTGGATGGAAGACACCATATACAAATATTATTTTGATTTCTGGTGGTGGTGGAACTAAGGATAGCAAGAGACATATCTACAATTTTAGGACTACCTAAAAGAGGTTCCCAGATCACGCAGAACAATATTGTCTCCCAGGAAACGGTGTTAAATAAATAGAAAATGGAACACCATCCAAGGAGAGAGTGCCAATCTTTTATGTATTCAAAAGAGAAGGTAATGGGTCTGTTATCACAATTAAGAACAGAGTGTAGGAGCAGTTTAGTTAGGTATATACAAAATGCACTAAATATTTTTGTCAAGTGTAAAAAAAAAAATTAACAATTCATTGATCTGCAGGCAGGTCACGATAATTTCTAATGAATTGGAATAGCTGCATATTTAAAGGCCATGTTGTCATCTTGCTCGTGTTTCATACGTTCAGAAGGTAAGTAGCTAGCCCACATTAGAATCAAAGAACAAGAACACATCTGTAAATGGCAGTGACATCTCTACTGATATCCTGGGCTTATATGCTGCTCGTCTGGGATATATTCACAAGGGCTGATTTTATACCATCATTTCAAGCATCAGACAAAAATGTATG
>NW_005842851.1:160582-178022 GCF_000455745.1 Alligator sinensis | reverse complement strand
GTAGTTTACTTCAACAGAAGGTTTATTATTATAAAAATATAGACTACAACCAAACCCCCCCCCACCCTGTGCAATACTGTATTTTTATATGACTTTCTGTCATCTACCTTAAAATCCTGTTGAAAGATTATGAATTTTGGCCTACTACAGTAAGCAAATTATTTTGTTTGACTTTTACAGTAAATTATGGCACCAGACTAATGGGAGAACAGTCTTATGTATTATAAAATCAATTGTCAGGTAATTTATATACTTTCAGTATGATTTAGATAGGAAACATTAGTTGCACTATACTCCAGCAAAAAATTCAAGCATCAGAAGTAATCCTTTTACCTGTAGTTTATATTTAAATATTGAGTAAGCTATGTCTAATTGTATAATGCCTAGCATATACCTTACTGTCTGTTTAGGTCATTCCTAGAGTTCTGCTTGGAGCTGATCATCTTAATACTTTATGATTAAGAACAGCAAATATTTAACCTAGGATGTCTTTCCCCCTCCTTTCCCTCTTATTTATTTCCTCTAGGGATAGGGACTTCCTCTATGTTAGGGACTTGATTTTTCAAAAGTGCTAATATCCATTTTCTGTTGAAGTCAACAAAAGCAGCAAAAGCTCAGTACCCTTCAAACAATATTCTGTAGTCTGTACATCTACACAAAATACTAAGGTAGGATCATGTGATTAAATCCAAATTGTTAATACAATTTTGTAGTAGTCCTTGTGCAGACAGGGTTTTTTTTATAGAAAAAAATAAGCAGATAGGCACGGGGTTACATGTTAGGAACAAAAGGACCATTTTGATCTGCCAAATTTTCCACCTTACACTGTATTTTGTGCCTGAAAGAATCTTATAAAAATGATACATTCACTGCTTATTAAGTCTGTTCTCTGTTTGTATTGGTTCTTAGCTGTATCTATTTCATTTAATGACAAATAATTCTTAATACTAATTTTCACTATTAGCCCAGGGGTCTATACAGCTAGGGATGTGAGTTGGTTTTCTGTTTTAGCCTGCTTAAATGATGTTAGCAGTATTATTAAGGAGGTTTGCATTGCAAAGCAGAACTTTTTCCTTCATTTACACTTGTGCAAGCATGAACTGACCCTGGGTACTTGTGATGCCAATATAGCCCTTACCAGTCCTGTGCAATTTTAAGGACATAATCTCCTGAAGAAGAGAAAAAAGTATTTCTCTGAAAATGTTGCTTGGTTTCTTATGATGCCTAAGTATAACTTTACATCACAAAGAATGCTATGTCTAAGTGGTGGTACAATTTCTCTGCACCGTTAGTGGTAAAATATGTTCCATTATAAAAGGAAAGTGTTTGCAAGTTCAGCTTTACTTAATACATGTTTAAAGGAATGGATGTAGCATAAATGGAGTATTACATAAGGAGCCATGATCTTTTATTATTTTAAGTCAAATGTAGAAGCTGATGCAGATAACTGGATAATTAAATACATTACAGGTTCTTTCTATATATTGTGTTGTAGAACTTGCAAACACAAGTTTGCAAGTTTCTATGGGCAGAATTTGCAAACTTGGGTGCTTAAAGTATGTTTGCAAATCCACATTTAAATACATAAAGATAAGCAGCCTGAACATTCAACATCTACTGTAGTCACTGGGACTCCTGTAGATTATAACGTATTTAAAAATCAATCATTTTCATCTGGGTGCCTAAATTGAAAAGTAGGAGTCTAAGGCACTTGGCAGATACTACATTTGTCACACTTTATATGCAAGTGTTGGTTTATAAATTGTAACATGTTAGCTGGGCACATATTAAACCTATCTTGGGATACTTTCACACCCTCAAAATGTTGCTCTTCAAGCAATTTCTTTGTGGATGATCCACTGTTTTTATCCACGGATAAACTAGTTTAACATCTGGTATCCTGCAATATGTCATGCAATCAATATATGACAAATGTAGTATCTACCAGGGGCCTACCGGTACATATCTAGATCAGATTTATAAAAGAGGAGTCTAAAAAAGTTGGATTCTTAAAGCCATATTTTGGTCCTTTCGTTGTTTTTAAGCATGTTGGATATCCAGTAGCTCTCATTGAGCTATTACATATTTAGTAATATATACATACCAAAGGAAAAATGTATACATATATTACATTACAGGCAGTATAATACAGCTGAGTGAAATTGTTTTAACACAGTTACATGTGTACTCTGAAAACACTGGCTCTAATACTCAGTGATAAAGTCAGAATATCAGACTTCAGGTAATTGAGTCTTCAGGGAATAATCTGTTTAGTATGTTTTATCATCTAGGATTTACATAGTTCTGGAGCTAGTGCTTATGAAACTTCCCCGATGTCATGCTGGTCTGCAATTAGGTATTATGAGAAGACCTGCAGCATTTCATTTTGACAGACTCAGAGTTTAAGTGGTTATTTAGACCTCTGTTGAATTAGCTTTAGAAAGTAGCAAACAGATTTTTCCCCCTACGTGAATAAGATGATAATCCTAAAATCAGATGCTGTTGGCTATTTAATTTGAACTAAAATGTAGAATCCTACAGTAAGATTTTTGACAAGCACAACTAAGAGCTTGTTGTTAATTTTCTTGTTTTACTGGTGTGTTGTACAGATAAAATAGTGATCTTATGTTCTTGGGGTTTTTTTCCCTGAAGTTTTGATAACTCCTGCCTGAAAAGGAATGGGAGAAAATGCCTGCGAAAGCATGTGCATGTTTCAAAAAAGAAGTTCTGTGTGTATGCTACAGTGTATACCACAGTGTTTGATCTAGTTCAATAAAATGAAAACTGAGCTAAATGGATTCTACAAAGAATTGCAAATGTGCTTAGTATAGTGGACAGTGCAGCACTTGTATTTCAATGATGATAGAACCATGCTAAGTGTAACTTAATGTACAGTAAACCACATACAGTGAACTACATTTACCTTGTTAATTAACAACCAGTGTATGCAACTTTTTTGTTGATCTGTTCTCAACTCTTCTACTATATATGTAACTTTAGACAAATTATATAATTTCTTGGGCTTGGGGTGAAACCCTGTGTCCATTGAGATCAATGGGACATACCACCGGCTACAGTAAGACTAGGATTTCACAGTCTGTGTCCGCTTTCTGTCTATAAAATAATGATAATATTTGCCTGTCACCGGAGTATTGCAAACTTTTTTTGTAGATTTTTTTTAGATGCTTAATGAAAGGACTTAAATTGGGGATTTTGAAAGGAGCCTGAGAAAATTAGAAGCCCATCTCCTATTATATTTTAATAATACTTAAATCCTGTTAGGCTCCCTTGAAAGTCCCAACCTAAATAATGGCAAAATAGGTTTGGGGATCATTTTACCCACCCCAAATTTGACCAGATCATAGAATTGTAAGAAGTTAAGTGGACACATGATTATTCTTACAAGGGATAAATAGAGGTGAGAGTACTTTGATTCTGCAAGATATTTAAGCTAATGCCTAATTTAAATCGGTAAGTAGTCTAATTGACTTTAAGGCCTTACTGATGAATAGTATCTATTCCCAAATATACTCTGATTGTGAACGGCTAACCTTAAACCCTCAGAACTTGGAAAACATTTTTTTTTTGGAAATAAGGCTCAATCCAGAAAAAATATTGACATGTTTTTCATCAGAAGGTTGATATTCTGTTCTGATTTGAAGTGATTATACCTGAGAAATTAACAGCCCCAACACTGATTAAAGCCAGTTATTAATCTATAGATAATAACATTTCTGCTAGATATTTATTCACTGACTTTGAATGTCCCTGCTCTCAACAGAAAGGTACAATATTGCAAAGTAGTGTCTGCTTAACAGCTTCTAACTGTTTAGTCTAAAAATGTTAGAGTTAATTCTATATTCATTTTCAACAAAGAACTGATGTAGTTTAACACCCTGCAAAATAAATGCATTGAATTCTGAATAGCAAGAAGTTATTAAGCAGGGTTGTTAATATCCAGGTTAAGTAAAATGTGCAAAGTTGAATCTCAGATAAGTCTGGCAGCAAAGGCAACTAAGCTAAGAGGGATCTAAGCATCTAAACAGTGCTTAGGACAGCTATTAATAATGGGCTATTAATAACAGTCAGATTATTTTAAAAGTATATAGAATGTTATGGCAGTTCATAACAGAGCTACAGATTAGAGTTTGGAAAATATTATTGTAGGCTAAGTACAGACAGTAAAAAAGCCCAAGGCCAAATCGATTCAGTCTTCACAGGTTAGTCTAAGCAGCATAGTTGGGACTGATTAGCAAATGAACAGTCATTCACTTTTGATTCTGGAAATGCAACCACATGCCTGCAGTGACCCAGGTCAGAAACCCGGCGGGGGAGAGAGCGGGCAGTACTAGAGCATGCTTCCTTGCTCAGCTGAAGCAGACAGCTTGGGCCAAGGCTAATCTGCCTACCCTGCAAGGGGGGATTTGCTGGAGAGATTCAAAGCATGCTGGGGGGCTGTGAGTTAACTTGAATTTTTGCAGGGGGGATGGGGGGATAGAAGTTGAATAAATCATTTTAACCTAAATCAGTTAAACCTGATACATTATCCATCCAGATTTATCTTAAACCAGTTTTGTCTATTTTGACACCAGTTTACATGCACTGAATTTTTGGGGTAGAGACATAAATTACACATAAACCAGCATAAGTGATTGGAAACTGGTTCAGATCTGTAACACAACAGAAGTTCAATGTACTTAGCCTTGATTTGTTATAGATTTGAACTAGTTTCCGATCACTTATACCAGTTTATATGTAATTTCTGTCCCTCACCATAGTATAATGCTCATTCATCTCTTAATTATCCAGATAATATTAATCCATATACATTTGAAAGAGTCCTAAAGTATTCTCTAGGCTTAATCCTACTATGGTATACTATTACTAATCATGGAAAACTCCAATAAAATCATCAGTACTCTTAGGCACCACTACCATGAAATGATAAAAGAACAGTGGATTGAAAAAAAAGTGTCCTAATGCAATATTAACTCTCCCTCCAATTAATCTATTTTTTTAAACAACATAAAATGAGCATGTGGCAAGCAGTGCTTGGATCCTGTTCATGAATTATTAGATAGGTGCTTGTAATAATGCTGCTGTAATATACAATCATGTTTCCATGTATATACGTGCAAGGTTCTATGGACACCAGAGCACACTGAGCCAAAATTCTATAGCTAAGTCCTGGGTCTTATGCCACATGAAGAAGAAGATTCAAAATTTTGTATTACCTTCATTTAAATAAAATGATAGAGATTTATTTGAATAAAGTATGGGCCAAACAATATTGTTTGTTTTTTGTCCTCAAATTTTTCATTTTTTGATTGGATCTGGTAATGTTGTCAGGATAAGGGATATCAAAGTCATGAAATATGGGTAAAGGAAAGTCTGCTTTCCAAGATCTGGGGAAGTGTTAAACGCTCTTTGTAGGAATAAAATTCTTAAACCTCTGGACTATCTGAAGACCACTTAGATTATTCCACATTTTTAAAGTTTCCTTTACAATACTGAAATATTGAAAGCTTAGTCTTATAGTAGAATTCAACAGAAAGAATGCCAAATTATCACTAAATGCAAGTATGGCAATAATATGACATCTCATTACCAATATATTTGATCAACTGGGACAGCACTTGCAAGAGAGATGAAAGAACTCTCATGTTAATAAAAGATTCTGTAACTGTTCAATTGCATGTACATATGGTGGTATTCTGACAATGCTCGCGATGAATAGTGCTTTATTATGTCAGTTGTCCTGTTGACTTGACTGCTGCTATTAATGAATTCAGCAGTAGGTCTTCCTGATGGAAGAATGAATGGCAGAATGTTGACCCGAGAAATTGTTTCACTTTAGCAAAATAAATAAAATCAGGGTGCAGTGTAGTTTAGCATATACAGTCTCTGACCTCAAATGTAGAGAAATTACAAGCATCTCTCATTAGCTCAGTAAAGCCTGCTGACTACAAGAAATTCCAGTAGGAGGTTGCAGATGACGTATAAAATGAAAAACTCCTGCTCCCTGCATTTCACAAAGATAATGATTTGCAATTGCTGCTGTCCTGTGCTGTTAGCTGCTATATAACACTGAAAGGCAGCCAGAAAAGCCCAGATTCCAGAAGACTCCACTGAGAAAAAACCTAAAACAAGCCAACTGGATTTTTTTTTTTCATGTTTGAAAATATTCCCCTTATCTATCTTGCCAGCAAAAGGACTGCAGTTTTGGACAAGAAGGTATACTTTGCATACTGTCTCTTAAAATTATATCTAAAACTGGCATTCCAAAGCAATAAAATAAACCAACAGTTGGGGAAATCCTTTATTTTTATTTTTTTTTTCCTTTATTTTCCCTTTCAACAAGTTCTTATCAGCTTTGTTGTATTTGGGAAGCTTTTTCTCTCTTGATAGGCTAGACTAGATGTTGCCTATTTGAGTTATAAAAACTTATTTCAGTAGCTGTCTGATACAGAAAGCTGGAGAGGGATCACAAGGCACATGGTAGGCTGGGAAGTTCTAATCCCAGTGGAGGCTTTAACATCTAGTTGTAGGCAATACTGTGTGTTTGTAAATTTCCCTTGTGGCAGCTTAGTTGGATAGTCTAGAGTTACTACCCTACTAACATTCAATTTTCTTGATCCTTTGGTAGCTCTTAAGTTATACGTGTAGTTAAATGTTCAGTCATCGGAGGCTAGTTATCTTTTCTAGCTTCCTCCAAACTGACTGGTTTCGTCTTTAATTTTAAGTCACTTAACTTGTGACTCGTGAAAGTTACATGAGGTCATTATCAAACAGCTTGGCTGCTGTGAGTCATTCTTGCTGTGTCTGTCTACATGGTACATATCAATGGTGGTTTTGAATGTAGAAGGTACTAGCCTACTATTTCACCCATGTCATTCAAAAATTACAGTAGTGAAGCTTATATTGTAGAGGATTGGCAAGGAAAGGTTTCACAGTGTTAAACAGCCCTCAGTCCCAAATTTAAACCCAAATCCTAATTCTGAATGAAGCACAGATTGATGCCTGGGATACCCTAATCCCTAACTTTGCATAACTAGGAAGGGCAGGAAATTAAATCAAAACATGCAGTTGTATATCCTGGGTACTACAATGCATCCATCCCTCAAAATTAATTCTCAAAGTTCACCTTAAGAGATTTAGGATTTTGGTTGCTTAGAAGCTTACTATTGTTTGCACATTATATGAGAAATGTATAAGCATACACTGGGATTAATAAAGTCTGCCAAATTATTTGGTGCTAGTAAACAGTGGCAAGGTGAAATATGAAAAGAAGGAATAGCTGTAATGGAAACAGCATTGAATATTTCTGGAAATGAGGTAGAACAGATTGTCTGAAGCTGCAGTGAACTACCTAAATCTGGAGGCACAGAATTCTGATGAAGGGATTCTTTTCACTCCAAGGAAACCTTTAATAAGATGTTGTCCAAAAGAACCCAGCTCCTGTTTGACATGGGCCAGCTAGCATCAGCAGTACGTTATGTGGGATTGCAGAGACGGGGGAGGGCTTTGTCTGCACCTACTTTGCTGCCATTTCCCTCAGCCCCCATGCTCCCTGGGTGGTGGAGAGCTGCTTTGGGGCCTGGCAACTGGAAAGCAACAGGAAAGGGTAGTTGCAATGCTTAGCATTTCTAGAAATGTTGTCATATTTTGCATATATCCTATGGGAGCTCCCACTGGGGCACTTGTACCTCCATGTACATTATACCTCCACTTACATGGGATGTCTTCTGTAAGCTCTATTTCCCTATTTCAGACATGTACGGCTTAGGGACATTAGCATATAAAAGCAACTGCATGGAAGCTTTTATGTGCTGAATTTAGAACTTCTTCAGTACAAGCTCAATTTTAAACACACAAATAATCTCTAAGCATTAGGACCAGTTAAGTGCTTAAAAATTAAGTACATACTGAAGTGCTTGGCTAGATTGGGACCATAAACTTCAGTTCCTGCATGTAGATGCTTGGTTTGCCTATTGGGTGCTGTTGCTGATAGGGGGTGGGGCAGTCAGGAAACACTTTTTCATATTAGAAGACACTGGGAAGGTTTGCTGGGCCCATCTTGGGAAGACATCAGTGATGCTGGCCAGCCTATTTGTAGAGGTCTCCATTAAATCTTAGTGAATGGAGTAGTTACAGACCATTGCTCTTCCTTGCATAGTGTACCCCTCTCCAGAAAGCAGTAGCATAAATCAAATTTTGTTCATGTGACCAATTAGATGGTTAATCTATACAAATAAAAATCAAATAAGTTACTAAAATCATGTGGAAAAAGGATAGTAGTTAAATTCATGCTGCAAAGCTTGCTCCCAGATAGTGTTGGGTCTGCAAAAAGGAGGCATATTTATCCTGTACCAGAGACACTGAGCAGGCAGGCAGGTACTGTGATTTAATAATCTTTGTCTCAACCAGAACATCAGATAGAAGATGTTGAAAGTGAATGTGCAGTCTTATCGAGCATTGCAACAACCTTCAACCAATGTGCCAGAAATTAAAGCTCTGAAAAGCCACAGGAAAATAATTCCATTTTGATTAGTTAGGCTGATAAAGCTGATTTGAAATTGTTTTCAATATGCTCACTTATAAAGATAAAATAAAGGATTTTTCTTTAAGCAGGGTGCCTGTTCCATTGTTGAAAATGATGTTGAGAAAAGCATGCGTGTAGCTGCTAATATCCATTTGAATAGAGCAGCCAGCCACAGTACAATCAATTTTTATGAATAAGACACTTGGCTAGCAAAAGGTGTAATTATCTTAAGGATTTATATTCATGCAAAAATTTACAAATCGGATTTATTATACACCTCTTAGACTGGTTGTTTCTTTGTTACAAAATGCTTCCAAACACTTGTCAAAATGCTAAAATGGCAAATTATTATTGGCTAGATTTTTGCACAATGGATTAAAGATTTCTCGTTATTCTTAAAGAGGAAACATAATTGATATCACTTGAATTCTTAGACCAATACGTATACTTATTAAGTTAATCTTGAACAAACACAATTTATGCTTCTACTGAGCAAGTTATTACTCTGCTTTGTTACTCTAATGCCTGTAAAAATTAGTGTATTTTTAAAATATTAAAGAAGATTTTAGAATTAGTTCCATGCATAAAGTATGCAACCCATTTCCTTTTTCCTAAAACAGGTTACCTATTGAGTAATCATAAAATCCTGTTAGCCAAAAAAGATTGCGGAGTTAATAGTATAGCATTTGTAATGGAGAGTTTGTGCAAGTCTTAGCCACTTATAAACCATTAGCGGCTGCCAGCATCATAATTATTCCAGCCTCAGGATAGGAACTAGCTATTAATGAAAGCAGCTTTACCCAGTTGCAGATCTTGTTGCTTATCAACAGAGTAGTTTCAAAACCCAATTAAAGTCCTAATCCTAAACCTACGGGAGATACTTGGAGTACATTCTTAGGGCATGATATAAACAAGGTTAGGTCAATCTAAATGCCCGGGCATGAAGGCATTCACAAGTTTTAAATTGTCCTAGAAATGGCATACGCAATTTAAAGTTAGTTCACCTCAGAGGTGAACGTACTTTAGATCAATCTGAATCAACCCAACCAAAAATAGGTTAACCTGATGGAATAAATGCCAGCATGCATTTATAGCACAAACATGGGGCTGTGCTGTTCCAACCCCCCTGACCCTGACTGGACTCTTATTTAGCCCTTCAACTACCCCATCCCCAGACTGAGTAATCCCCCCTGCAGACCCACCAGCCCACCTGCCCGAATCCCACCAGTTCCCCCACTCTTCCCACCACCTGGTCCCACACCAAGTCACTCACCTTGGGCTGCCCACACATGCCAGTCCTAGCGTGGGTTTAGGCAGCTTTAAATAAGCCATCTAAACTTAAACCAGATCCCATGAATATTTGTTCACATCCTTGGTGTCTTTCCAGTGTCCCACATGGCTTTTGGTAGGCCCCTAAATGCCAGGACAATTCAGGCTTACTGTGTAAAATACCTGAGTTTCCCTGGTTTCATTAATATGTAGAAAAGCCAAAATATCACAGAAAAATTTGGATCGAGTGTGGGTGTTGCTTGTAGGTGTTGTAGGGCTTCGGCCCCTTCTTTATAGGTGCCTTGCTCCCAAGTGACGTCAGAGTGAGATCAAGCTCTGGTGACACCTAGATGGTGCGGGTGATGTTCCTACTCATCTGCCACGTCTTGGATGTTCTTTATGGGGGAGGCAGTTCCCTGCAGGTGGCCCCCAAAGCAAAGAGGTCTTGACCCTGGTCTTTCTTTGTGGGGCTTCAAACCTCCCCTTTACCCCACCTTTACCACATCCATGACCTGGGCAAATGCTGTACCCTTCAGGTCTTCTCCTGGATGATCTTGTCTCATCTACACTGCCCACCTCAGAACACGTCGGGTCTGCCCAGCCAGCACAATCCTCCCCACGGCTGGTCCCTCAACTTTGGGTTGGCTTCAGCATCTAAATCTGCCCCAGCTTGGGGCTAACTAGAACTAAAAATGAATTCAAAAGAAAGTGTCCAGCCTCTGCTGACGGACCCCTGGGATCCTGTCTCCCAGTGCCCACTTGGTCACTCAGGGTGGAGGGAAGAAGAAGAAGGGGAACTCATCCATCTCTTCCCTCCTAGTAGTTGGGGGGTTGGGCAGCTGCCCTGTGCCCCACCCTAGTCCATCTTCCTAGCGTGACCGCCCCCAGGTCCCAGCTGACCTGTAGTCCATCTCCTGCTCCTCCCGAGCTGGTGGGACTCATAGTTCCTATGCAGGGCTGTGCTTTCTTCTCTACCAAGCTGCCCGACAGGGCTAGCAGCTCCCTGCCACCATCCCCAGCCACCATACCTGGGTTCCCTAATGGGGCTCCAATGTCGCTCCCAGACATCACTAGGTTCCCGAGACTTGGGCTTCTTGTCCAGTCTGCCAGAGCCCTCCGGCAGACGCTCAGCTCTACTCCCCCACACTTGGGGCTTGTGATCCCTGGCTTTGCAGATGGCATCCTGCTCTTCCCCTAATGGCTGCCCAGCTGTGTTCCCAGCTGTTTTTTGAGCAGCCCGCACCTCTCCAGAGCCCCGCCCCTGCCAATCGCTGATACGCAGGCTCAGGCAGCTCCGAAATTGCAGAGCCGGCGTCAGCATTTCTCCCTGGCTGCCACTCATTTGGACCCCTGTGGTGAGTATCGGGGTCCATGGGGCACACTAGAGGGGCTTTTACTTCCCCTCTCAGAGTGGGTATGCCTGATTGGTTGACAGCCTCCCTAGCAATAAGTTGCCCTGAGTGAATTTCCTTGCTATCCTGCAGTACACAAAGATAATATACTGGTATTTGCTTCTTTAGAGGTAATAAAATAGATGCTTGGCTTCCATTTACTAGTTTAATTAATATTTTTAATCATCTCTTATTTGGATATATAATATAATGCAGCTGAAACTTGATTGGCTTTGAGATGTCCTCTTAAGAGGTCACCACAGCACCTGTGATGAACTGGGGGTAACCATGCTTGTTCTGGATTGGCATGGGAGATGGATGCCCTCATTGATTGTTATAAATTCATTGTATGGGGCTGCTGGTTAGACTCTCTTTAGCTATTTTCAAAAGTGAAAAGTCTCCTGTTTGGCTCATTATCTCCAAGACTCTTTGGGCATTTATACACATGCTCCAAAAGGGAGTGGGGTGGTGCTTTAATTATTGTGGCTGTAATTAAAGTATGCAGAGTGTATTGTGTATCAGTGTCACTGTGCTACAAAATGGTAGCAGGGGTACTTTATCTAAAGCTTGTCAAACAAGCTTTAGATAAAGCACCCCTACCAGCATTTTGAAGCACAGGGATGCTGATACTCAAGACACAGGAGTCTGCCTCAGCTCACAGTGGGCAGCTTGCCTCTTCCCCATGCACAAATCAAGGGGGCACATGCCCCCCATGCCACCTCCAGGGGTGCATGCAGTGGCATGGAGCTGCCTCCCACCTGAACCTCAGATGAGCCTCCCACACTTCTGTCCCATGACCCATCCCGGCCCTGGCCCTGGGGTCCTTCTCACCCCAGCCCCTGCCTCTGGCTCACTCCCTCCCTTACTGTGGGGGCCTCAATCTGCCCCCTGCCTTGTTCCCTTCCCCTCCACAGACTTATATGCTGGGCACTGCTCTACATGCTACCAGGCTGCATTCCTGTAGAGTTACCATATTTCCAGTTTCAAAAAAGAGGACACCGGTGGGGGGTAATATGATTGTGGGGAGACAGTGATATGCCCATGTCCTGCCCCTGCCCCTCACTCCCAAGCCACAGCCACTCCCCCTCACTCCCGACCCACCCTGACCCATCATGATGTATAGGGCATGTGGAGTCCCCCCCTCCCCAGGCTCTAGATCCCCCTTCCCAGGCCCCAAACCTCACATACACACCTATAGCCCCCAACACCTTCACAAATTCCCCCACACACACCCACACCCACCCACAACCATACAATGTATCTGCATAATTTTGCATAATTTTGAGTTTTTCTGTGCATAGTTTTGAGTTTTAAGCTGTGGAATTAAAATCACAATTAATTGCAAATATTTTTTTTAATCGTGCAACTAATCGTGATCAATATTTTAAATCATTTGACAGCCCTAAAATGAAAGATGAATTGCAAGACCATATATAATTACTTTAGGATAGAATACAACTTCTCCATTAGCCTCTTTTATGAAACAAGTACTTCAAATATCCCTGCAAGGTGAAAGTTATAAAAATGTGTCTAAGTATCACTGCAATTACAAAGATGAAAAAAGAAGTCCTATAAAAGGGAATAAAAAAGCTTTAAAAAATCTCAACTCACTAATAAAATTTAGAGATTCAAATATTACAAATAAAGGCTTTATGCTGTAAAATAATTTTAAATAATTTTACTCGTCATTTACCCGCCAAAACCAAAGTTTATTAGCTTACCAAAATCAGCTTACATTCTGAGTTCTCTAGGACAATGAGTCTATGTCTGTTTTTAAATTTGTACAACACCTAACACAAGGGGGTTGGTCAATACCCCAAACTCATTGATACTACATTGCCAGTAATAAATATTAATAATATCTATCTTTCAAGTGCTAGGTAGCTTCAGCCTCATAATAGTAGGTACTGTACAAGCAGATGATAAAGCCAGTCTTACTACTTTGCCTGAAGTAGAGATGACACCCACCAGTGCCTGAAAGGTCCCAGATCTGTCATATGCCAGGTTCTATCTGTGGGGTTGAAAGGTCTGTTTGAGTATTACTCTAGTAGAGTAATTCTAGAGTCTAACATCTTCCTACCTTTTGAGTTCTTTATCCAGTTTGGATTTTGCCTGCAGGTGTACTATCACTATAACATTTTTTTTACACATCATAGCATGAAATGTAAAATTATACTACATAATAACTTACTAATTCATTTTGACATCAACTGCTGACTAGAAAGCATCTGTGTAGTATCTATCACTAACTACAATTTACCTGGATGTGATCATGGTAGTATGCATGTGTTTATTGTGCTTATTTGGGTTTTTGCCTTGAGAAAACTATAAAAGTTAAGTATCTTTTAAAGTTCTAATTTAATTACACTTTGTGTAAAGAAAATCTGCCTAAATTGCTTATATGCTAATCCTTTTCTGAACGTCAATAGGACTCATTTAATTTTTTTAATTAGCTACTGTATGTTTAATAGCTTATTTGCATGTCTATTACTTTGCTTTCAGGTTTCTGTATATCTGAAAAGCAGGTCATGTTTTCAAGAACAAGAACAACAAAAAAAAGTGTTCTTTCAAGCTTTATTTTTTGTCATAGAATGTTAAATTAAAAAAGCATAAAAAACTGCATGCATAGTATATTATTTGCTGAAATTGTAGTTCCTTGCCAAAATCTAAGCTATTATTGAAACTATAAATTATTTTAAATGTCAGTGAAAAGATAGCTTTGTTTAAAAATAGACTCGATATCTTTAAATAGTCTGTTAGCTGACAGGCTGTGTAATTATTAGACACCTGCATTCCAAGGAGTAAATATTAGCAAACCTAAAACTTGTATGCACTTCATTAATAATGTATGTATGTTTTGATCATGATGAAGTGTTGTGTGATAATATTAAAAAAAATGAATGCATAACCTACTTATTGATGGGGGGGACTGTATAACTGCAGTGGAACTGTTTATAACAGGGATGCTCAACCTCCAGCCCACAGGCCAGATCCAGCACATGGTACCATGTTATCTGGTTCATGGGGTTCCTCATGGGTCCAGAAATTTGGTGGTGGAAGAGTGGCTTCACTGCTACCTTGCTGCCACATCACCAGATCCATGGGGAGCCTTGAGCCCTGCACACTGGATCCATTACCAATTCCCAATACGCAGGGCCAGGTAGGAGAGGTACCAGGCTGAGGGCTCAATCACAGTATGTGGGGCCAAGAAGGGATGGTGTTGGGCCCCCACAACCTGATACCAGTATGAGGAGGTGGTGCTGGGCCCCTGGAACCCAGTCCTGTCAAGCATGGGTCAGGGAGTGGATGGTGCTGAGCCCCCAGGGCCTAATCCTGGAACATGGGGCAGGAAGGGGGTGGGGCTGGAAACTGGGCCCCAAGGCCTGATAGACCTGGAGGCAAGCCCTGTGCCATTCATCTGGCCCACAGGTCCAACAGATTGAGCAGCACTACTGTATAACATTACCAGCTTATTATGCCATCTCCACTACAGCTTACCAAACTATGGAACCATGGCCCACACTGCACCTTACTAATAAAAAACATTTTTATTGTACTGTATACTTTTTTGTACTTCAGTTCCAGATACAGCATGCTACTTTTGAATTCCTAAAGCATGTAGTATGTGGTGCTTGGCACGTATTTTCAAAAATCCTCTCTCAAAAATGAGTATGTACTGCAAGATGTGGTCCCTGTTTGCAAAAAAAAGTGTTATAGCTTTTTGTGAAAACTTTTTGCTACATTAAAAGGGAGCAAAATTGGATTTTAATGAACTTTGAAAGACATTAGGAAAACTTCTTTAAAATAGGAGTGCATCGGGTCTGTTAGTAGCTGTATTGAGATGTATTCACATTTTTGCTACCTGCCAGTAGGGCCAGTGCTAATTACACTAGTTACTTGTAGTTACATAGTTACTTCTTTTAGAAAAATAATGTCAAAATAATTTATATTTTGGGGGAAATTACCACAGGCACTTACAGTCAGATATATGCCTAGAAATAGAATATAGCATATTGAAAAGTTAAAACTAAAATTTGTGTGTCCTGGGCTGCAGTATTTCTGTGCCTGTATTTAGGAAAGGAAAGGAAAGGAATTAGGAAATACAGAGCCCAAAAAACATAACTGTGCTGGTATAGGCAGTTGAGGGAATCTGGAATTACCAGCAAATGATGAAATGTTGAAAAAGAAAGCAAATGAATGGGTTATTTTGTTAGCTCTTCCAGATTTATCAGAATTAACTAGTTTTATGGACTGGAGTCGAGCATTCAGAAGAATACAGAGTTGGATGAAAAGTTCAACAGTTGCCCTGTGGGGTCAGGCCAACTCTCAGGATCTCAATATTGCACTGTTAGGCAGGAAGGTGTGACACAATTTCACATGTACAAACACACGAATCAATTAGGTGCATACACACACACACACTACCAACTCAGGCACATACACATCCAAACCAGCCCAGGCACATGCATACCTATCACCAATTCAAGCACATGCATACTACACACACCAAAAATTAGACAACAATCAGTTGTCAATACCTACACACTCCATACATATATATGGATCACTAATTCATGTATTACGCACACAATGACATATTTGTATATTCACCAATTCACACACATACCATCCACCTACACATACACACAGGTGAGTTCCTAACTTGGATGGTACGGTATGTATGTGTGTGTTTGGGGTACTTGGGATACCTGGGAGAAGGTTAAAGGGAGAGAGAAAGTGTAAGGAGTGAAAGTTGCCAGAACTGGGATTAGAACTGGTAGACTAGAGAAAAGCTGGGCTGAGGAACTGAGACTTGGGGTTACTTAAGGTCAAGTGTCCCCAGTGTTACTCAAGGTCGCTGGTGCAAGCGAGAAAGACTGGTGGCAAGGAGGACAGAGCCAGGAAAGAGAGAGGCAGACAGATGAAAGATTGGGGGGCAGACAAGTGGTGGCAAGGAGGAAACAGTCAGGAAACAGACAAAAACCCAACTTGGGGTTTCAAAATAACAGGTTTATTAAACAGACAACATGCTACACAGCCCCATGAAGTTATTGGTGTACACACACACACACACACACTAGCAGCAGGAGAAACAGACTCAGTGGAAGGATTGGAGTCCAGGTGGGGAAGAGAGACAGAGTCCAAGTCCTTGGTTGAAGAGAGGGTGGGGGTGATACCTACCTATCCAGGCTGGAAAGGGGTCCTTGTCCAGTAGGTGTTGTCCAGAGGGGGGTCACAGGCAGGGTCTCTGGGTGGATAGGTGGTGTGGCATTATGCTGGTCCAGATGGAGAGGGTGTCCCAAGGAGTCAGTCTTCACTGCCCCTTTTTATGGGGCAGACTACCGCTGATCTCCTATGGGGAGGGCCTGTCCAGGCAATGTCAGTCCTCTCCTAGAGGGCTCCAGGTGTTCTTATTGAGCATGTGCAGCCTTGGCACAATGGTGGGTGGCCTCTTCTTTTGTTTCTTGAATGCTGAGGGTGGTTCCAATGGCTGGGTAATTGGTTCAGGTATTGGTGTTGATGGTTCGGTCATTCAGAGAGAGATATTTTTAGACCTACTGCCATTGTCTCTCAAGCACCGTCATTCATCCCCATTCATTCAGGAACCAAGTTACATAGGAGGAGTAGGTGTGAGTCATGGGTTACACAACATCAGGGGACACAAGACGGAGGCTTGACATTACTTATATTAACTTACATATGTAGGCCTAAATCATATATTTCTGTTTTACTGATACTATAGAACAGTAAAAATCAATATGGACATCATAATTATACAATAGAAAGAAGGAGAAAAAACAAAACAAATACAACTTGCTACCAAAATAAAATGCTGAAGCTTACCCTATGGCTCGCTTATACTTATCTATAGGGAATAGAGAGGGAGAGACAAAGTCAGAAATGGTTGGGGAAGAGGAGGGAATGCATTTTAAAAGAGAAAAAAATAAAACAAAAACCGGGGGGTTTGCTACAGAACTATTGAATAACAGAGTGGACAAACATGAAATTGGTGACAGGAGTATTAAGCAACAGGAGAGTATCAGCGAAGCTGAAGGGAAAAATCTACAAGTCTTTCATAGATTCATAGATGTTAGGGTCGGAAGGGACCTCAATAGATCATCAAGTCCGACCCCCTGCATGGCAGGAAAGAATGCTGGGTTTAGATGACCCCAGCTAGATGCCTATCTAACCTCCTCTTGAAGACCCCCAGGGTAGGGGAGAGCACCACCCCCCTTGG
>NW_005842851.1:158473-160537 GCF_000455745.1 Alligator sinensis | reverse complement strand
TGGCCAATCTAAATCTGCTCTCTGCTAGCTTGTGGCAATTATTTCTGGTAACCCCCAGGGACGCCTTGGTGAGTAAAGCCTCACCAATTCCCTTCTGTGCCCCCATAATGAACTTATAGGCAGCCACAAGGTCGCCTCTTAACCTTCTCTTGCGGAGGCTGAAGATGTCAGGTTTGACCTAGAAACCACTACACATAGCCCAAGCAAAAGTCTCTGTTCTGTAACTAATGCCCAACTGCAATGATAAGGAGAAGACAGACTTAGATAAAGGAGCCTTGAAAACAAAAGCAGAATCAGTGGACTAGGGCAAAGAGCTGATTTAAATATTAAGATTCACACCCCTAGGTGGGGAGAAAGTATGCTAATGAAACATACATGTATGGAAATGAGATACATAGCTAAAACACAGGTATAGAGACATGCTCAGTAAAGAACTCCTTGCATCACTCCCTTATAACCAATTAGCAAACAAGAATGCTTATGAAGGTCCAATACTCCTGTATAAAAGATGCTCATAATTAAGACTCTGTGTGCTTGTTACGTGAAATTATTCCGCTTGCACCTTGTATTGCTAGCAATAAATCTTCTTTATACTCTCACCCCTGGTATCTTTATTGGCTTTTGCATACCGGGCACGATCCCAGACTTGAGCTGGGGCTCAACAGTAGGATGGGGCCACGAGCACCATAAGCCACCTGAACCCTGGATGCTCAACAAAGGAGAAGGTCTGGCCATCCAGAGCAAGCATCTCCCCAATGCTCTAGGTGATCTCGCTCGCGTTGGGAATGCACTCCCCTTTGTCTGTGCCTTTCCGCCACTGGTCCAGGGTGGCCTGCCTCTGCTTCTTGGGGATGGGGGCTTAGGAGAGAGAGGGGGACTTCTTTTTGGGTATGCTCCCACTGGTGCCAGGCTGAGAAGGAACAAGGGCAAGGGGGTGCTGCCTCCTGAGATGAAGCAGCATTGCTGTGGTGGTGAAGTGTTTCTCATCCTTGCCCTGGCTCATCTGCTTTTGGCAGTGCTGGCAGGTAGCATAACTGGAATCATTTGCCATGTCAAAATGATCCCACACTGCACTACCCCTGCCAATTCTGGGGTGAGGGTGGGGATCCTGCCTTATCCCCCTCCTTACCAGGCAGAGGCACAACAGGAGGAGGAGCTCAGCCACCTGCCCCCACAACCTCCTTCAAAGTGCCTTCCAGAAGAGACCTACCTCTAAGGGAACTTCGAGGGGTGTGGAACGCAAACTCAGATCACTGCAAACTTCTATAATTGTACAGTCCTTAGTGTAGACAGAAATGGAGCTTCAGGTGGGTGCCAAGAAATTATCAATTAAGAAGACACAGGGTTGAATTCTGCTAGTCGACATGGCAGCTTTCTAACAATGTAAGTGGCATTTGTAGAACTTGTACACCAGTAGTGATACTATGACCCATGCCATGTAGATAGGTGAGTGTGCACAGGCAGACTGAGTATGAGCACTAGGCTTTGAACTGGCTAGGCACATATATGACTATGTACATGTGCCCATTATGGATGTGCACCTGTATTTAAGTCACAAAAATGTAGCCAGCCAGAAACCCACGGCTGTGGGGAAGGAAGAAGGCAGGGTAGATATACACCCTGTAAACCAGTAATACCCAAAGGATGTGCTGAGACATACTACTATGTTGTGAGAGCAATGGAAGTGTGTGGCAAGCTCTCCCTGTGTGAAGAGGTAAATGCTTTCCAACCCCAACTGGCACCCTGCGCCTACCCCAGCTGCTTCAGTGGCACCTGCAGCTTCTCCTATGGAGACTACTTCTGCCATCTTCCCCCATGTCCCCTGCCCCTGTGGAGCCCGTGTGATGGAAACCTCCTCTTCCCCTGCCCAACAACTCTCCCAGCAGCATGCTCTGAAAGGGCAGGCAGATGCACAGACTGAGCTACATTTTGCAGCCCAGCTCATTCCTTCCACTTCTCCCACCATCCCAGGGTTGGTTAGAGGGGTTGTGTGCATGATCATTGTTGTGTCAGACCCTGCAGGAGCAGCAGGGGCTGCCGTTACCCCCTAAGTTACAGTCCCGG
>NW_005842851.1:150394-157293 GCF_000455745.1 Alligator sinensis | reverse complement strand
AAAAAAATTGGCCATTTTTCGCACTGTAAATCCAGCAACACTGCTGCCATCTATGGCTGACACACCAGATCTTGTACATGACTGCCTGCAAACATTGGAAGCTGTTTATTCTTCAAGGCCAAATCTGAGAGACAAACAATTGATAAAAGAGTTTCAAGCAAAGAAGGGGGAGCACGGGTGGCTGGTAGCAAGGGATGGCCGCATTATCATCCCAGCTGCCTGGGTTCATGTGGTAGTAAAGAGCACTCATCATGGTACCCACTACGGACCCAGGGCCCTGGTAAGATGGATCAGTTACTATGTAACTAGAGTGGGATTAAGAGAGGCTGCCAAGGAGGTATCAGAGACATGTGAGGTCTGCCAGAGAAATAACCCATAAGGAGGGAGAAGAAAAACTTCAGGACATCAGAGAATAGGCAATGGGCCAGGAGAAGAATAGCAGGTGGATTTTACTGAGTTGCCCCGGCAACAAGAGATAAAATATCTCCTTGTCTTTGTGGACACTTTCTCTAATTGGGTTGAGTGCTTCCCATGTCGGACTGCCCAGGCCCGGGAGGTAGTCAAGACACTCCTACGAGAAATCATACCTCGCTTCGGACTTCCAAAAGGAATAGGGTCAGACAATGGCCCACATTTCATTGCACAAATTACTCAGAAGGTTTCTGAGTTCCTGGGAATCAGCTGGCATTTACACACCCCTTGGAGACCTCAGTCCAGTGGAAAGGTGGAACGTATGAATCAGACCTTAAAAAGACACCTTGCAAAGATTTGCCAAGAAGCTCGACTCAAATGGCCAGAGGCCCTACCCTTGGCCCTGTTACGAGTAAGGGTCGCACCACATTCTAAATTGGGATTAAGCCCGTTTGAAATAATGTATGGTAAGCCTTACCCTCTGAGTCTGCCCATGGGTACTGAACAACAGTTACATGTTTTAGGAGAGGGAATGATTAGAGAATATGTATGGTCCTTGGTTTCTGTTTTGTCTTCCATCCATCAGCAGGTACGGGACGTGCTGCAGACACAGGACCAGTATCCTGCCCTGGGAAATCGATTATTACCTGGGAGTTACGTCCTTGTGAAAGATTGGAACGAGGAACCACTTCGAGCCAGATGGAAAGGCCCATATAGGGTACTTCTAACGACCCCGACGGCCGCAAAGCTCGAAGGAATCAAGACTTGGATACATTCCAGTCGCCTAAAGCCGGTGGCTGGACCAGAACAAGAAGGAATCCCTGCAGACTCCGGGACCGGAGACAGAGAACAGTGGAAGGTGGAGCCAATAAGAGACTTGAAATTCCTATTCAAAAGAAAGGAACTTTGAATAATTTGACAATCTTTGATTAAGTTTTATAAGCCTTATTATGAAATTGTTCAAGGTTTTATTGTGGGGCACCCTGATCTGTCCACTCCTACTTATAGGAGGGGAAACCCTTTTACAACAAAAATTTGACCCTCAGGAAAATGTCTGGATTTATCTGGCCCGGGAAATTTTAAATAGAACGGACTTCTGCTTAGCGGGAGGGATCAATGCTCACCTGGTTTTTACCTCATGCTTAATCGCAGTACCAACCCCTTTAAAAATTTTACAAAATTATACTATGCTGAAGAATGTAGAGAAGAAAAGTACATATCAGAATATATATAAGTGGGGGACTATTGTAAAAGAGAAGAATAGAGACATGTTTTCCGTACGGGTTCAGGCAACAGCTAATGCTTCTGAATGTTTCCTAATAGTTAATTGTACTAATAATTGCTTCAAATTGAACCAAGGTAGAAGAATCCTTTGTAACAAGACCAATCAAATATCCTATGTATACAATGTTCACCTGTCGTCTTATCTATCTTCAGACCTAAGGTGAATCAAATGATTTTACAAACGAAGAAAGCTGAGAATACTAGGTTTGTGTTGAAACAAATTGAGTGGAGCAATTATAATAAAAATAATTAAAAATTCTCCAGAGAGGGGAATGTCAGGTTTGACCTAGAAACCACTATACAAAGCCCAAGCAAAAGTCTCTGTTATGTAACTAATGCCCATCTGCAATGATAAGGAGGAGACAGTCTTAGATAAAGGAGGCTTGAAAACAAAAGCAGAATCAGAGGACTAGGGCAAAGAGCTAATTTAAATATTAAAAATCACACCCCTAGGTGGGGAGAAAGTGTGCTAATGAAACATACATGTATGTAAATGAGATACATAGCTAAAACACAGGTATAGAGACATGCTCAGTAAAGAACTCCTTGCGTCACTCCCTTATAACCAATTAGCAAACAAGAATGCTTATGAAGGTCCAATACTCCTGTATAAAAGATGCTTAGAATTAAGAATCTGTGTGCTTGTTACGTGAAATTATTCCGCTTGCACCTTGTATTGCTAGCAATAAATCTTCTTTATACTTTCACCCCTGGTATCTTTGGCTTTTGCATACCGGGCCCGATCCCAGACTTGAGCTGGGGCTCAATTCCCTTCTGTGCCCCCGTGATGAACTTATAGGCAGCCACAAGGTCGCCTCTCAACCTTCTCTTGCGGAGGCTGAAGAGGTCCAGGTGCCCCAGTCTCTCCTCATAAGGCTTGGCCTGCAAGCCCTTAACCATACGAGTGGCCCTTCTCTGGACCCTCTTCAGGTTATCCACATCCCTCTTGAAGTGCGGTGCCCAAAATTGCACGCAGTATTCCAACTGCAGTCTGACCAGTGCCCGATAGAGGGGCAGTATCACCTCCTTGGTTCTGTTCGTCATGCATCTGCTGATGCACGATAAAGTGCCATTAGCTTTCCTGATGACTTCGTCACACTGCCGACTCATGTTCATCTTGGAGTCCACTAGGACTCCAAGATCCCTTTCCACTTCCGTTCCACCAAGCAGGTCATTTCCTAGGCAGTAGGTATGCTGGACATTTTTCCTCCCTAGGTGCAGCACTTTGCATTTCTCCTTGTGTGTCCAGCACTGTTATATGTGTGGAGACATGGTCCCTGAAGAAAACTCAAGAGAGGAGGCTGAACATGACAGAGATGAGACTGCTCTGATGGATGTGTGGAGTGATGAAGATGGATTAAGTATGGAATACTTACATCAGAGGATCAATGAAGCTAGTGGAGGCATCTAAGAAAGTACGAGAGAGAAAACTGGCATGGTATGGGCACATTCAGAGGAGTGTGAAAGAATACATGGGGGAAAATGTGATCAGAATGGCACTACCAGGGAGAAGGGGAAGAGGAAGAACAAAGATGAGGTATAGTGGGGAGGGACATAAGAGAGGAGTTGGAAGAAGAAAATACATATTGCGTATTGTGTTGTGGATCCCGGAAGCCAGTAGAGATCCGGGATCCACATCAGTCACCCCATTTAGATGGGACAAGCGAGGGAAGATGACTTGTTTTATTGACTTTTTCAAGGGTCTCCATATACTTACCTATAAAACAATGTAACAGGAGGGGCTGTCCCTTTGTAGCAGGGCACTGGGATGTGCCTGTTCCTTTAAAGGTGTAAACACCCTAGAGGTTGCTTGCAGGTGGCAGAAGGGAGCTAATGAGGGACTCACCTGACTGGAAGAGGGCTCAGCATGGAGCTAGATCAGCTCAGAGCCTGCACTGGTCAGCTAGTCTCTCCCCAGCAACCACGAAGTGAGGAGCTCCTGGCTGCAGGGCAGCAGGGCTCCTGAAGGGACCTGGAGTTTGGGCTAAACAATGCTGCAGGCCTGGGAGCAGAGGCAAGTTCCTTGGACTGAGAAAGACTGTATAGGAAGGAGGCCTTTATTTATGTTAAACCCCTAGAGAGTTTGAGGGCAGTGATGTTTCTTGCTCATTTGAGTTAGACCAGTAGTGTAGCCGTGAGCCCTACTGGGGCAGGCCCAAGGCCAATTTAGACAACTGGTAACCCAGGAGCCCCCACGCTGAGGGTGGGGTCCAGTGAGAAGCCCAGGAGCCTAGAAAAAGGCTGAGACCCAAACCAAGAGCCCAGGGAAAGGTTGACTTGGACCAGAGGGCCCATGAGCTCAGAGTGGGGCAAGCAGAAATAGAGGTGCCTGAGAGCCTGGAAGAGGGGGGCTGCATATGGGACCAGGGATATGAGAGCCCAGAAGAGGGGCTGCAGATGGGACATGGAGTCCAAGAGTGCAGGGGGAGACTGAGTAAGGGACCAGGGGGTCTGAGGGCCCAAGGGGGCTGTTTATAAATAGTTACATCAATGAGAGAGAACATCCTCAAGGCTTCGGGCACAGTATTAAGGGAAGTGAAGGGGCCAGGGGCCCTTAAATCTCTTGGCGCCCTACAAGGGCCTAATCAGGCTGAAAGGGACTTTCCAAGCCTGAGGGCTGGATTGAGAATAATGGGGTCTCAGGAGAGATTTATTGGAATCTTATTGGAATTAGGGCTCATTCAAATACCTGTTGGCAGCCTCCCTGAATCAATCAATAATATTTAAGAAAAAGGCATGTCAGGTAAGTAATCTAGGGAGAGTGTCATTAGAGTTTGAGCCAGGCAAGAGCAGAAAGGACATTAGGGGGCATCACGGCTGCCCCTGTGGGAACGAGCTGTCACACCCTATAAGAAGGAATAGTCAGCCCCCTTAAGAAACTTCAGTTGTGGACCATTTAGATAAGATGGGATCATACCACTGGGAGCTTTAAAATCTTTCAGAAGAGAATGCAAGCTATGTAGCGAATAGCTTGCTTCAAAGAGAAGCCAGGCTACTGTGCTTGGGCCAGAGAAGCAAGGTGCTATTCTCCTGGTATCAGGGAAAGGACAGAAGATTTTGTTTTGTTGGTTTGTTTGCTTAAAGACTGGCCTTTGCTATAGAGAACTGTCTGAGGAGCTCATAAGGGACCAAATTCACCTGCAGAAGCCAGCAAGGTGAACAACCTGCTTACAGACAGTTTATGAGATTGATGACTGATGGCATGTGTGATGAATAGTTTAACACAACACATCAAAATCTGCTTGCATCCTGTGAGCCATGTGACATCTGTAATGCAGATGATCCAAGACCTTCTTTTTGTGAACTCTTTCCAAACCGCACATTCCATTTGAAGAATTAAACACATTCTGGTGGTAAAAAAGCCAATGAGTAGATGGCCATTCTCCACTGTACAAGTATGATCAGAGAAAAGCTGTCAGTCTTGGTAATAGGTAATATGAAGGACTGTGACATGAATAGTTGGAGACTGGGGTAAGGGACTGAGATGTGGGCAGTCGAGGAAGCAGAGGTTCAAACTGGAGTGTCAAAGCAGGACCCAGAAAATAGTCTAAATGGGACTGGAGCACAAAGGAACTATCCAGTGAGGCATCTATGCTGTTGAGAAGCATACTGAACACCAAGAAGTCTGCTGTTTATGTGCAAACAGCTACTCCCATAGAAGTAATTGGGGTCAGCTGGAGGTAATTAGGCAGCTGGCAGTCAGGCCTACTCCAGTAATCCAGGCCAGCAGGGGGCTAGTCAGACTGTCGCTGCCCTGACTCCTAATCGGAAAGTCTAACAATCTCATAGCTTCAGATCTATGCAACCTTTCCATTTCAATACGCAGCCAACAGTTGGGCATGGATGACTAGAGATTTGCTCCCAAACAATGAGCCACGAAGTTGAACTTGAACATGGCTAGCCAGTAGTGAAACATCTTTTTTCATTCAGAACGATGCTGAGTCACCTGCCAGCAATGAAATTCTCCACTATTAGATTATCTTCTTGCTTCCAATCAGAGTCAGCAAACTATGAATTATGAACAAACATATGGTCACCCACAGTTTCAAGTACCGTTATTGAAAATTAATTCTTCAATGACTTCTTGAGCTTTCAGACAAAAAGAAGAGGTGAGAATAAAATAACCTGTTTGATGCCTTAACACTTGGCACTCACGTGAAACAGAATAACTCCACAGGCAGTTTTAGTATGCTGTCAATAAACTTTCATGAAAGAAATACTTCTCTTGGATCAGGTACTCCAAAACCCAACTCTCTGACGGTGCTGAAGCAGAAAAGATTATAAGGCAATTGTTTGAGTCAGGATTTCAAAGTTGAGTTTAAAAGAATTTATTGTGGCAGATGATGACCTGGTCACCAATGCAGGGTTGCTGGTTGTATCTGTGTTGGTCTAAGGACATAGGCAGGCAAGGTTCTTCGAGTAGATGTGATATCTTTTATTAGACAACTAAATAGTTAGAGAAAAGTTCTTTGCAAGCTTTTGGGAACGAACACCATTCTTTAGACATTGGGAGACTCTGCTGCTGTTATGTGTTCTTCTTTTCTACTTTGGAGAACATTTAACAGCAATAGAAACTCCGAATGCCTGAGGAAGGTTTTTCATGCCTGAAAGCTTACAAAGAACTTTTTCCAACTATTTAGTTGGTCTAATGAAAGATATCACGTCTACCCAAAGGACTTTGCCTGCCTTGGTCACCAATGAGCAGTTGAACAACTAAGAAATCATCAAATTGTACTGATAATGATCCAAACAATAAAGCAGGGGTGTATGACAGTAAACTTATTATATTTGTGGACCCTCCCTCTCTCCACCCCAAGATGTTCTGGGGACCAAAGAAAGTCGCACCAAAATCAAATATTCAATTGCATAAGTTTTAAATACATTTTAACCACAATTTTAATATCAAAATACAAATAGTATATGAATGATAAAACAATATAGATGAAGGTGAACCAAACCAAATAAATATTCCTTAATAATAGTGTTGAAGTGATGTTGAAGTGTCCAGGAAATGTGCAGGAAGCAAGGTTTTCTGTGGGTAATATCTTTAATTGGACCAACTATATTTTCTAAGTCTATTCCAACCACGCATTTGGTCTAATAAAAGACATCACCCACAAAAATCCTTAAGAAGAAGGGTTTCTTGCCTAGGTTTAAAAACTAAGCATTTATCTTGGTTTATCTGCAGATGGGATATTCAGCAG
>NW_005842851.1:142119-150363 GCF_000455745.1 Alligator sinensis | reverse complement strand
AGCAGGAACCGTATGTTGAGGCTAAAGACCAGATATTCTAAAGTGAACTTAGATTTTTATACTTGATTACCTCAAGCACAACCCCAAAAGTTTGATAAATAAGGGTATAAACTGTAGAAATGTGCTTAATAAGTTATTCCATTAACATTAGTACATTTACCTGAATTCAAGATGATCCTGAATTTAAGATGATCCCCCAACAATTTGATTCTATACATGGAAAAATTATAAATTTGTTGTTGTTTTCCAAGTATAGAATGTAATCATTGGAGGATCATCTTAAATTCACCCTCACCCCCACTACTGCAGGTCGGGGCAGGGAGGAAGAGGGTGACAATGAGAAAGGCAGTAATGAGGAAAGAGGTGGGAGGACAATCTGTATCTCCAGCTGTGGTCCAACACTGGGTCAGGGCTGGAGTTGCAGCTGCTTTCTGCATCTCCCCACTATGACCTTTGCACCCCTCCCCCCCGCTGTTCCTCCCCCATAGCCTCTGGCCTGTGCCACTAAATCTTTCCACTTCCACAGTGGGTAAGGCTATAAGGGAACATGGGTGGAGAGAGCATTGGGGCACAGGCAGTAGAGAGGCAGGTGGTGGAGCAGACAATGTGGGGTCAGGCAGCTTGCTGCCTATATTCTTCTCCACTTACCCCTGTCTCTGTGCCTGCCCCCTGGAGCACCAGTTTTCCTCCACCCTCTTTCCTCCCCATCTCCCTCCCCTACCCTGCAGCCTCTACCCCTCTTTGGAGCTTCCAGGCTAAAGGTAAGTAATGAGGGGGTGTGGGCAGAAGCAGCATGGAAGAGAGACAAGGTACAGTAGGGCCTAAGCCTGCAGTGGGGAGTAGTGGAGTTGGTGCGGTGCAGGCACTGGTTGTGTTTCCAGCCCTAATCCAGCCAGAGACACAACAGCTGCTTCCTGCCCATTCCCCCCTCTCTCCCTCAACTATCCCTGGCCTCATACTCGATTTCAATAAAAGGGGTTTCCCCCCACACATAAAATGGGGGGGAAATATCTTGGAATTGAGTAAATACAGTAACATGATTTCTATCTAATATGGTTATTGAGGTTGCCTTGCTTGTTGTCAACAGAAACACCTATTTTAATCATCTGTACCATCTTCCCTAAATCAGATCTAGCTCATATAAAACCACAAAATGATTCTGACTCTCAACTGACCTCTCACAACCTGCCTTTATCTTGCCTTTTGAATTCTTCTCACCTATGACATTTTCTTGCTTGCTAATTTCTTTTGTCTCCTCTTCTCTTATCTAAACTCTGATCAAGCAGCTACAAGCAAGGGCTGTGATACATCACCATGATGCATCTTAGGACTTAGAGCAATCCACATACTGTCTTTCCAGTGTTTTTCATGAGTACTAAGTTGTGAAAATGCAGGTCATGAGCCAGCCTGATTCCAGTTGTTTCATGGACTTAGTTTTAAAACTTAAACAGCTTGAGAAGGATGCCTTTGCCTAGACAGTCATTAATAGTTGATTTCCTCCATTAATGTGTTTATAATTTGATATTAGTGTTCATAAATAAATGAATATTTTTTCACTCATAAATAAACCATGTATGCTTGGGTATAATGTACTTCGGATATAAAGTACTGTGTGTGATCTAGAGGATATAATATTATAACATATTTCTACTGCAATTTGTGGAATAGAGGAATGTTTGTTATAAACCTTGATATATGATGATCAAGGGCTGTTGGCACAACGTTGACACTGACCTCTGACAGGGTACCTGAGAACATGCTTGAAAGACAAGGGGCAAAGAGATCAGCCTCAAGGATATTATATTGCATCTCCAACAAACTTTGGTTCTGTCAGTGCTTAGAATTAACATTGCACGATTAAAGAAAGTTAATTGTCTCTGGGAAAAGTATGCAGTCTTTAAAGAACTAAGCAATTTTAAAATAATTTTCTCTGAAGGTTCAGAGAAAAATAGCTTGAATAAATAGGTATGCCAGTTGAACCCTCATTGTCTTGAGGTATTGGTGATGATCCCATAAGAAGCATATACCTTCCAGGATCCTCATAAGAAGATGATTAGATAGATATCCATATAATCTAGTATATCATTTCAAAACTTTTTCTCTCAGAAATGTTTTTGTTTCAGCTTTATTTTCCTCTGGGAAGGCTATTTGTTTATGAGGTTCTATTGCCATTGCTCCTGGAATCAATAGGTAGTAAAGATGCGTCAGACCTGATAAGAGGATCATGGTTGATCACAAGGCCAATCCCTCAGCATACTAAGTGACCAAAAGGTATAAGAGAAGCAGTTAGTCCATTATATATCTTGATTATTAGAAGATTAAACTAGGGGCAACTGCTCTCTCTTTTTTTTAAATCTGTGGAATAATGATAACCTACCTCTCCAGTAATATTTCTAAAACTTAGCTTATTCTTGATTTTACTTCTGTTTAATGATCCTAGATTACTATACACGGTATACAATTTCCTATAAAATAACAACACGCACACTGACATTCTTGATTACTGCTCTTTGTTTGGATAAATCCATTACAACTCATTTGACTGTTCCACTGAAATTGCACATGTATGTTTGCTGATTCAGACTCTTATTATGTAAATTTTGTCTCATAACTCCTAGGCCAGAAATTATAAAATTTCCTAGTACGGCTGGTCAAAATATTCGCAACTAAATTGCTTTTTGTTGGAAAAGGTTTGGATGGAAAAAATAGGAAGGGATAATTTTCAGTTATATAAAGTTGTCCTTAAAATAATCTGCTCTCCACTGAAAATGTCAATGTATTATTGAAAAACTGAAAAAAGGAATATTTCTATTTTAAAAATGACAACATAGTGGCTTAAAGGAATTGTATTTTGGTGCCTCATGCCTCCAGTTTCCTCTCTGGCTTGGAGAACTCTGACTTTTAGTACAGTGACAACCTGGTCAGGGGCTCCCAGGGTGCTTTGTCATGGTTCCACAAAGGAAAAACAATAGTACAGCAAAAAGCTTTTTTATCCAGCACCCATGTGAAATGTGGGGTGCTGGATAAGAAAATATGCCAGTTAAGTGAGAGACCCAAACAAGTGTCTTTGCCCATTTGGGCCGCTGCCTCTCCTGCCATGTCTGGGGCATCACTGCCTCTCCCACCACATCGCCGCCCCGAGGGACAGGGAGGTGGGCCCCATGCAGGCTGCTATGCCCCAGGTCATGGGGGCTCGGCACCACAGGCTGCTTTGCCCCAGGCCATGGGGTCTTGGTGAAACTGGAAGAGCCACAGTGGGCACTTCTGGTTTCACTTTTACCTTACAAGGCAGCATGCCGGTTAATAGAGCATGCCAGCTTCTAAGGTGCTGGATAACGCAGCTTTTACTGTATATGTTTTCTAACCTGAGAGTCTCTTGTATTCAGAAGAATGGGGGGCATGAGCTATCTGAACTACAAATTCCATATATATCAGAGGTCAGACAATATAGAAATCAAGTAAGGATGATCAAAGGATCTTACAAAGAAAGTTAAAACAAAGAGCAAAAAGCGTTTTAGTCATGCCAGTAAAAAAAGGGAACCATTAAATATTAAATATAGGGTGGAGATTAAGGATGGCCCAAGTGTTGAATGAATACTTTTATCTACATTTTCAATAGGGATGAAGATAAAAATTATGATAATAGTAAAGCACCACAATGGGCATGAACATATTGTAATGAAAGCCACCACTGATAAGGTGAAAGCAAAACTTATTTACTATGGTGTAATCAGGGAACCTAGATAATTTTCATCCCAGAACCTTAAAAGAAATAGAATGCGACACAATAACTTCCCGTGTTTTCAGTTAATCTGTTCATTTAGGGTTAGTGATTAAAGAATTGTGTGTTTTCTCATATGACACACTCCCAAATAAGATACACAATGTAGTTTTGGAAGGCAGAATGTAGACAAAAAATATTGTTCCAGAATCTTGACCAAAAATGTGAGATAGAGTAGGTCCTCCTTGAAACAAAGGATCCAGGAAGTGTGACATCCTAGAAGACAATTTGAGTATGGCAGCAAGAATATCCTGGTTTGTCAAGACAGGAAAAAGGCCAGGCCCCAGATCCTTACAAGGAGAGAAGCAATACTGTTATTTCTCTATGCTAAATAATTCTTTATAGGAATTCCTGTAAATAATAAAGTGTGGCTTCTATGCTACAAACCTCATCAAGATACTACAGAGCGCACGTAGCAGCTCACTTCTTGCTTCAGATGCAAGGTACAGCACTCAGTCAATAGCAACTGCAAATTCTTTAGCAGCTTTGAGAAGGTTAACACAGGACTCCTTGAGCATTTGTACATGTGTTCTGGAAGTGCAGAGGATGGGGTGCTTTAATTCGAGCAGGTCTGAGAGCCGTTCTAATTAAAGTTTCTCACAGTGTCTCATATATCAGTATCCCCACACTTCAAAATGGTGGCAGGGGCACTTTATCTAAAGCTTGTTGAATGAGCTTTAGTTAAAGCAGCCCTGCCACTATTTTTAAGTGTGGGGACACTGATATGTAAAAGACAGAGGCTGCAGGAGCACAGTAATTACTATGCTCTGATGCACTGTAATCAACCCTTGTGACAGGTCCTTTCAGGGGTGTCTGTGAAGCCCCTGGAGTCCCTCCAGCCCTCACTTTGTGAGCAGTCACCCCTTCTAGTCACACGCCACACATTGATGTTGTTTATTTTAATGAGGGAAGCTGCCCTAGGGCTTTCTAAATTCTTCTGCCAAATGACCACCATGTGCTTGTGGTCTCTGCCTTATGAGCTAATTGCATGGTTCCATTCCTTCCCTACACCATGCCACATGCCGCACAGATTGCATCTTCATTGATGTTTTCTTTCACTGAATCCCCCATCTAGGGTTCCTGAATCCTCCCTGGGCCTAGACTCTCAGCCTCTCACTAGGATCTGGACCTCTCCCAGGAACCTGGGTCCCTAGGAACCTCCTTTTCCCTTTAGTTTCTTCCCAAACCTCCAGACTGCTTTACATGTTCTCTCCAAGCTGGCCTTCTGGAGCTGCAACCATCCTGATGAGATGTTCTCTCAGCATCTTGAAGATGTTACTGCCAGCTTCTCTTGGGTCCTGGATATATACCTGTTGGCTTCCTGAGTTAACTAACAGCCCAACTAGCCCCATGTGGCAAATTGGGAACTCCCTGACTAGCCACAGTGCTAGTCTCCTTGCCTGCCTCTGGGCATGCCGCTTGCCTTTTCTCATGTGCCACATCTTTTTGTCTCTTAATTGATTCTTAATAAGGTGAGAGGCTGCCCTTCAGATGCTGGCCTGAGGCCAGGCTCAACTCATCCCAGTATTAGGCCTCTTGCTTTCTGCCCTATTACGGGCCACACTCATACCGCCTCTCTCTCTCACTGAGGCCTCTCCCATTCCATTGCCTCTCACACAGTTTCTCTCATACTGCCCGCTTTGCGGGGCCACTCATACCACCCCTCCTTTTCCCAGGGCCACATTCACCCTACCCTTGCCTGAAGAGTCCTGGGGCTTGTTTCCCTTCACTCCCTGGCCACCAAGTGCAGGGACTCTTGGGCCTCTCCCGCGACCCTCATCTGAGCAAGTGCTGGGTGGCTGGCAGACCACTGGAGTGACTCTGCCTCTAGTCTTTCACTGGGTCACTCACCCAGTTGCTCTGAATTAGGGGCTCCTGACTCGCCCTGTTGTTTACCCATGGCACTTCCTCAGCTGCTCCACCCAATTGGCCTCTGGCCTACCTGTGGCCTCAGGCCAAAGGCTTACCTGGACCTAACCTGGCCCCCATGTTAGCAGGGCCTACCCCCCTGCTCACCAGGACCCACTTTGCACCCTTTCCTCACAGGGCCTCATCTCAGGCCCCCTGTTCACAGGGTCTCACTACTCGCCACTCTAAGCATTCACATGTTGTAACTATATCCTGGCCCCTAACTCTGGCCTCTCACCTTGGGTTCTGAGCCCCTCACTCTCACAGGGCTCCTTCCCCCGCCCCCCCCCCACACACAATTGGGGCTCCTAGCCTCTGGGCTCCTTGCCTCTTCACTAGGCTCTCCAGGCCTCCCAACTACCACTCTGGCACAGGCTGCCAGGTGCCCAACTGCACCCCGCTCTATACCTCTGCCTCCACTGAGGCCCATACTCTGCCCCCCTATGCTGGGGCCTGGGGTCACACACAGACCCCACAGGCTCAGGTGGCTGCAGTCATGCTTGGCCCCACTCTCCATGCTCCAGAGTCTTGCAACCCACATAGGCTCAGGTAGCCACAGCCATGCCTGGCCCCAAACTACATCCGATGTTAAATGACCCACCTAAAGGTGAGGGCTGGGGTTTAGGAGCCCCTACTCATCTTCCACTGGGGTGGTAACTGGCCTGGCATTTCTGGGGGGCTGTTCCACCACAAACAGCCCCACCAGATGGTTGCAGTCCTCACAAACCTGCAAGGCAGTTCCAATATAGAAAAGGATCAGATGATTATACAGAAAGTATTAAATAACTGTATGGAGTGCAGTAGTAGAAGCAATGTAAAGTGCAAAATCATGCACTTAGGGAATAAGAACTTTTGTTATTAGATGGGGCTCACAGACTGAAGGCAACAGAAAAAGAAAAGTACGCTGGTCAATTGTAGGATGACTGTGATGCAGATGGGAAAAAGGCATGCAATTCTAGAATGTATCAAATGGGATATTTTTAGTAAATACAGGTTATTGAAAAGATTCCCTTTAGAATATCCTGTGCAGTTTATGTCTCCTGTATTTAAAAAAAGATTAAAATTAATAGGTACAAAGAAAGGCTACTAGGATAGTTGGAGGAATGGAGAACCCATTGTATAAGCAAAGATGAACAGAGTTGGGTCTGTTTAGTATAGCAAAACAAAGGCTGAGGCAAGAATTCATTATGATTCATAACTATATTCACAGGTGAATATCAGAGAGGGGAAGAGCTATTTGAGTTTTTAAAAAAAAACGAATATCTGCATGATATCAAATGCTTACAAAGAGATAGCAAACAAATGTAGACTGAAAATTAGGCATTAATTGTTTCTAACATGTAGAGCAGTGAAGATTTGGAATTGGCCCATAAACAACATAGAGGAGCTTCAGATTTATGGCAGGACTAATATGATAGGACAAGAATGTTCCTGGAATGATAATATGCACATGTGATATGTGGATATGAGTATTTGGTATCCACACACCCAGGTCAGCTTGCGAAAAGATTGTGGCTGTGTGGGTTGGTTGATTTGTTTTGGGGATTTTTTTACCTTCATCTTTAGAATAAGACATGATTGTCTTTGAACAATATCTGAACAGGACTGGGCAACTATAGGCCAGTCAGTCTCACCTCCATCCTTGGCAAAGTCTTTGAAAAAATTATCAAGGCTCACATT
Source organism: Alligator sinensis (assembly GCF_000455745.1). Classification (NCBI taxonomy): domain Eukaryota; kingdom Metazoa; phylum Chordata; order Crocodylia; family Alligatoridae; genus Alligator; species Alligator sinensis. The sequence continues at coordinate 142,994 of NW_005842851.1, read as the reverse complement.
TGCGAGAGCCAGGCAGGAAAAATTATGCTGAGGGGAAACCAGCACGGACTCGCAGCAGGTAGATCATGCCTGACTAATCTAGTCTCTTTTTATGACCAGGTTACAAAACGCCTGGACGCAGGAGTAGGGGTTGACGTCATATACTTAGACTTCAGGAAGGCCTTCGATACGGTATCCCACACCATACTGGTGAACAAGTTAAGAGGCTGTGACTTGGATGACTACACAGTCCGGTGGGTGGCGAATTGGCCAGAGAGTCGTAGTGGATGGGTCGGTATTGACCTGGAAGGGTGTGGGCAGTGGGGTCCCGCAGGGCTCGGTCCTAGGACCAATACTCTTCAATGTCTTCATCAGTGACTTGGACGAGACAGTGAAGTGTACTCTGTCCAAGTTTGCGGATGACACAAAAATGTGGGGAGAAGTGGACACACTGGAGGGCAGGGAACAACTAGAAGCAGACCTGGACAGGTTGGACATATGGGCAGAAAACAACAGAATGCAATTCAACAAGGAGAAATGCAAAGTGCTGCACCTAGGGAGGAAAAATGTCCAGCACACCTACAGCCTAGGGAATGACCTGCTGGGTGGCACGGAAGTGGAAAGGGATCTTGGAGTCCTAGCAGAGACACCAAGATGAACATGAGTTGGCAGTGTGACGAAGCCATCAAAAAAGCCAATGGCACTTTATCGTGCATCAGCAGATGCATGACGAATAGGTCCAAGGAGGTGATACTTCCCCTCTATCGGGCGCTGGTCAGACCACAGTTGGAGTACTGCGTGCAATTCTGGGCACCGCAATTCAAGAGGGATGCGGATAACCTGGAGAGGGTCCAGAGAAGGGCCACTCGTATGGTTAAGGGCCTACAGACCAAGCC
>NW_005842851.1:140676-141924 GCF_000455745.1 Alligator sinensis | reverse complement strand
TTCCTGCCTATGCAGGGGTTCGGACTCGATGATCTATTGAGGTCCCTTCCGACCCTAGAATCTATGAATCTATGAAGAGTTTCCCTGTCATTGCAAAGACTAGAGAACTGGTAGTGCACTCATCTCTCCTATTCTTTACTTGTGACAAGTTCTTTTAAAGAGAATCATGTCTTCCCCCCTCCCCCATAGGGTGCTTTATGGATCTATGTGTGTGGTCTTGTGGAGCTGTCTGGACCCAGGTTAACCTGTAAATCAGGGGTTTTCAACCTTTTTAATAAGTGTACCCGCAGGAGCTAGACACGGAGTGGAGGTGGCACACGGCTGGATGAAGAGAGGTGGCAGTGCAGGGTGGTGGATACAAACTCCCCCCACCCCACATGAAACCAGCTGCATGCCACTGCCCTTGACCCATCCCAGCCCTGTTCCTGGGAAGCAGCAGCGTGGGGTGGTGAGTAGCGGTGCTCCATCCCCGCCACCTGCACGTACCTCCTAGGGGCTTCCCAAGAACCCCCTGCTGTAAATGAAGGAACTTGATGATCCAGGGGAATATTTGTATTGCTGTGTTCCATAAAACACCACAGCAAGATTTCTGAGTCAGAATTTTCAGATTTCAAACAAGAGTTTTTTCTCCTAACATCATCTGCTTTTGAGATTTCCCTGTTTGTTTTGTTTGGAATTGTTTTGTCATGAAGTTGAACATTTCCACAGGAAAATAAAATGCCATGTTTTCTTATCAGGCTTTTAAAAGTAACCATTGTGGGGGCAGAGGGGATATAGAAACTTCGTGACATTTGGCTAGATTTTATCTAGGCTCCAGAAGCTGCCATGAAGCCTTATGTACTATCTTGAATTCATTCATGCAAGTGGCAGCACTGTTGGCACGGATGGAACGTTTTTTACCCTGCCACTTGCCTAGAGGCATTTGGCATGTATGTATGAGCAAAACCTCATCATTTAATGTGCTCATTAACAGAGGAGACTCAGGTGCAGTAAGTATCCACATTTCCTGAAATCCTTCAGGTGTTGCGTACCCCTTTCATCCAGGTATTGGTTAGTCCTTCTGTCTTTCTGGGTATTATTTATTTTAAAGAAATAAGGTGAAAGCTTAATTTACATCCTGCCATTCCCTGTTTTTCCTTTCTTGTAAATGATACTGCGTTCTAGCCTCAGCTGCAAACCTAAGAAGCAGATTGCAAATGTAAATTGATTCAGGTTTTAGCACCTATGTGCATCACAAGTACTGTGAGA
>NW_005842851.1:122182-140666 GCF_000455745.1 Alligator sinensis | reverse complement strand
ATGGGATTTTTCTTTTTCTTTTCAAAGGGTAGCTGAGAAAAAATGGTCAAAGAAATGCCTAGTATAAACTGGTCTCTTACCCAATGTCCATCTTTAGGAGAACAAATTGCAATCTGATACATTCCAACAATGAGTTTCCTGGATACATTTATTCATGGCCAGTTTATATCTCTTTGTTCCCTGTTGTGTCAGTTTTCCTTTCACTTCAAATAGCATTTTTCCCCATGTGGTGTTTGACCAGGGGGCTCTGTCCACAGATAGCAAACAAATGTTCTCTTGGGCTTTAAGAACATAGGGAGGGCCATTCATTCCAGTCCTCTGCATTCACATGCAATTGTTAACCCAATGAATCCCCAAAATCCCCACTTCAAGCCCTCATAAATAAAGCATGACACCAAAAACACCAAGAACACCCTCTAACAACCCATAGGTAAAAGCAAGGGAGATGAGGCCAGTTGCAATGCCCTGCATTTGGAACAGCAGGAAAGTGATTGGTTAGTATATGCTTAGAAGAGAAAAGAGCAGGCTCCATACTAGAGGAAGGCAAAAATCCCCTATAGTCTATTCCAGTCTGACTAAAAGAAAAAATTCCCTTCTGATTAAGTAATTGGTATGACCCTGAGCAAAAGAGTAAGACCCTTTTAGTCAGGAATCTCTAGAAACCACAGACAGTACTGAAAGAAACCAGTGGTAATCATAAGAAGTAAAATATATTCTTTCCTGGTCCCAAATGGTCACCAGTCCAATCTCTGTAATATAGGATGACAGTCTCCACACTATAGGAAAGCTACTTTTATGCCCCTCCCTGGGGACCACAAGCAGCACAAAACTCTACATTACACACACCAATTATTGAGCTAGAATAGCTTGTCTTGTCATTACTAGTCTTTTCATAACATTATCCAATTCACTGTAAAAAAAATCTGGTTCTTTGTCTCCAGCTCTTTGCTTGGAAGACCATTCCAAAAATTCATTCTTCTGATAGTTACAAGTCTTCTAGTTTCTAGTCTAGATATGTCTGTATCCACTCTTCAGCCATTTGACCTTGTGCCAATGTTGTTATTTAATCTAAAATACTCTTCTCTTTTCATAATATTACACTGTGCATGTGACTGTAAAACATTACCTCAATCTCCATTTTGTTAAAATAAACAAACTGAGCTCCTTCAGATTGTTAAATTTCATTCAGTTTTCCAGTTCAGGGCTGTCAAACGATTTAGAAAATTGATTGTGATTAGTTACACAATTTAAAAAGTTCGTCGCAATCACAATTTTAATTGCACAGCTAAAAACTCAACATTATGCAAAATGATTCAGGTATTTTGTATGGTTGGGAGTGGGTGTGGGGTGTGTGTGTGTGGAAGGAAGTTGTGAAGGTGTGGGGTAAATGGGACCCCAGGGTTTGGGGCAGGTCATGGGACAAAGACGCAGGAGGCTCATCCAGGAGTGTGTGTGGGGTGGTGTGGCCCTTTGCCACTGCGTGCACCCCTGGAGGAAGCATACGGGGCATGTGCCCTCCAGATTTGTGCATGGAGCGGAGGCAGGCTGGAGTTCTATGCTCTGCTGCCTTTTCCCCAGGAGCCGTGCTATGCCATGTATGCCTCCTGCCACCACATGGGCAGGGGATACACTGCATGGCCAGTGCATGGCTCCTGAGGCAAAGGCAGCAGGGCACAGAGCCCCAAACCACCTCTGCCCCATGCACAAATCTGGGGGCCACGTGTCCCCCATGCCTCCCCCGGGGGTGCATGCAGCAGTGGGGAGCCATGCCTTCTCCACACCCCTAGACAAGCTTCCCGTACCTTTGTCCCATGGCCCACCCCAGCTCTGGGGCTTCATTCACCCTAGCCCCTGCCCCACTCCCTCCCTCACTGTGGGGGTCTCGATCTGCACCCCTGCTCCTTCCTGCTCCCTCTACTCCTTCCCCTCCACAGACTTACCTGTTGCGTGCTGTTCTACATGCCGCTGGGTTTAATTCCTGGCTGCAAACAGGCTGCAGCTGCTAGTGTGCGTCTGTCTATGTGTCTGTGCCTGTACCTGTGTGTGCACCCCCCTGCTCCCTCACCTTCATGCTGCATCAGCCCATACCTGGGATGCCCTGTGGTCCTCTGCATTGGCACTGCTGCCCCACTGGACAGCCCAGAAGTGGCAGTAATGGTGGCAGAGCGAAGTAAATTAACACATGTAAATTAATGCAAAAACTAATTTGTGCATTAATCGTATAAGTTAACAATGATTAATTGACAACCCTACAAATGTCAGTTTCCTTTCAGTCTCTCTTCTTTGTCATGATCATCCTAGGATAAAGAAGTATCCCTCCCTTATTTTCACCTGTTCCCATTGGAATTCATCTTCCTTGAACATGGTTCTCCAGAATATTCTTACCAGCACCTTGTGTAAAAGAAGTATTAGTGCTATGTCGGCTAGAAATACCTCAACTAGTGCATTTTGCGATCACATCACATGTGCCGCCTTCACAGCCGCATTGTGTCACTGGCTCATAGTCACCCAGTGATTGATTGGTACACATAGGTCCTGCTTTTTCTTAGTAGGTTCCAACTGATTAGCTCCTAGCTTATAACAGAAATTTCTATTAGACCTCAAGTGCATGACCTTGCATTTAGTAGTATTAAATTTAATTTAATTTCTGTCCCTCCAGTCCTCAATGTCATCCAGTTATTTCTATATGGTATCCTAGCCCTTTTCTCTAATAACACTATCCCCTAGCTTGTTCTCATCAGCAACTCTCTCCTATTTTTTTTTGTGCCAAGGTCATTGATGAAAACATTAAACAAGATAAGTCCCAAGCCCAGTACTTCAGAAACTCCACTAGTAATATTCCTTGAATCTGATACTTCCCCTTTCTCTCTTTCTTTCCCAATCTCACAATTTTTGGGCTCTTCCTCAGTTTAACTAATAATTTCCCATGTGGTTCTTTATCATATGCTTTACTGAAATCTAGACAGGCTAGATCTAAGCACACTTTCCTTTTTCAGGAAAATCAGTTATTATACCTGGGTAATTTTCCTCATTTAGGAGTATGTCTACACATTATAATGCAGTGCTATTTCTGCTGCAAACAATCCTGGGATGAATTGTTTTATCCTCAAATTAAATGCAGTTGTACAGATGTCCATATATATTGCCCCAGGATAAATCCTAAAAAAAAATTATCTGATGGGAAATAATGTCAGTTTATCCTGAGATATTGCAAACTACAATGATGCAATCCTGGGACTGCATCATTGAAGCAGTGGTAGAAAAGAAGCACTGTATTAGGCCGCTTACTAAATTCTGATAAGAAGGGTGATGTGTGGACATGCCAATTGCAGGATTTTTTTGTTTGGGGACAAACACAGGCACAATTTATCCAGAGACAAATGCAATGTCTGTTCCTAACCATAGACAAGCCTCTACTAGCTTTCAAAAAGCTATCTCAGGTGCCAGAGGTAGGAGAGCTGCATTAGTGCAATGCTTTGCCTAGCCCTAGAGTAATAAACACAGCTTCTCAGCATATATATTCTGTGTCCAGTCATCTTTGCTGGCTCTACCATTCTTTGGGTCTTTCTGCCTGTTGCTTCAGTCACTATTTTCCTTGTCTTTGCCAACAAACAAAAAAAAAAATTTCCATCCTCATTGCCTTACTTCCCAGATGGTCACAAGCTGTCTCGTATATGTACCTGACTAGTCCTCCCTTGATTTTCTTCTCCTTTTTCCTGCACATTATGTTTTTCTTTCCTGTTCTTTCTTTCAGCATCTTTCTTTCATGATCCCCTAATTCTCTGTCCCTCCCTGTCCTGTGGTGTTTCCCACTGTCTTTAAGTTTAATCTGCAAATGTTCTCCCTCCTTCATCTTATATTCCTTTACCCTTTGAAACATAATATTTCTCCTTTTGATATTCCTGCTTCCTACTCCAGAATATCTTGCCTCCCATACTCCACTTTTATTCTCTACATTTCCACTCCCACCTTACTCTCCCTATAAGACCCTCATCACCAGGGATCTGGGTTTTCTGTTTCCCACAGAAAAATGGAGAAAACCATGGATTTCCCACTTTTAGCAGAGAAAGCTGTGGATTCACCACATTTGCAAAGAGCTCTGCAGGCTGGCACAGTTCCAGCCTGCAAGAGTTGACTGCAAAAAGGGTGGAAAACTCCCAGCCCTGTCCAGAGGAGGAGGGAGAAGGAGAAAGGGCAGGGCCTGAGACTTTCTATCAGGCTCAAGGCTCAGCTCAGGCTTCCTATTTGCTCCTGGAGCATGTAAGGTTAGGTAAGTGGGGTTTGCAGGGGGCTACAGGTTGCAGAGCAGGACTGGGGGAAAGCTGACTGTGGGAAGCTGGCTGGGGGCCATTGGCAACACATAGTGGGTGCAAGCAGGTGCACATGCACCCCCAGAGCATGATGGTGCACCCCCTGCAAAAAGGCACCACCAACACTGCCGTCGATGCCTGTGGGCGGTCGCCACTTGCGACCCTCCCCTTGCCACTGACACCACCGGTGGTCCCTTTGGGTGGTCCGCAATTGCTGCTGGCCACTGCCAACACTGCTGGCAGCATCTGCAGGTGGTTGCTGACCACTGGTCAGTGCTCACCACCCCACCCACCACCACCAGTGTCATGGCCGCCTCTGGGAGTTCCCCACTTGCTGCCATCACACTCCCACCACCAACAGCACCACAACCATCCGTGGGAGCTCACTGCCCCCACCCCCCCCAGCCTCTAGGGACACATGGTGTTCATGCTGGGGGCTAAGGGAGTGGGGAGGTGTTGCGGGAAGCTCTGGAGTGCCCAGCCAGCTGCACGTCGACCATGAGTGGCACTATCGGCCCAACTGGCCTCAGTGCCTCCCCGTGTGGCTTCCCTTAAGAGCTGATTGAGCTGCTCCTGGTCCATGTGCAGCTGGCTGGGCACTCCAGCATGGAGTGGGTAGGTGTTGGGGGAAGCCCTGGGGCTTGCCGCCAACACCCCGCACTGCTTGCCTACATAGCTGTGTGTCCATGGAGCTGTGCCCATAGAGCTGTGCTCATGGAGCCATGCGGCTGGCCATGGGAAGGCAGCACAGGCCTCAGCAGCACTGGGTTGAGGGGGAGCTCGCACATAGTAGCTGCCATCCCACCACTGCTGCCATGCCCCATTTTGTCTTCCTGTGGCTGGCCACATGGCTTCATGGGCACAGCTCTGCAGCTGCACAGTTTGTTAGGCAAATGGGGTGTGGCACTGGTGGGCAGGTTGGTGACAGCTGCCACATGAGAGCTACCCCCCCCCCACCTCTGGATGGCTGGGCAGCTTGTGTGTGGCCCGCAGAAGGGCACTGCTGGCCTCGGCCCCCCAGCCCTGCTCCTGACAGCAGGCATAGACACACACTCCCACCTCGCCATTTTTGATCTCTCCCAACCAGTCCCTTCCCTTCCCCTTACACACACTTACCTGTTGGGGTGTGTGTCTATGCCTCTGTGTGGGGCAGGGCTGGGGGCTGCTATGTGGGGGAAGTCAGAGTCAGTCAACAGCAGGGCTAGGGCAGCCGGGGGGTGTGTGGGGGGGGGCGCTTTAATTTTAATCATGGATTTTGGGGGTTTTATCAGAGATTTTGTGATTTTATTATCAGAGAATTTGCAGGTTTTTTTTATTAGGGAAAACCAGGATCCCTGTTCATCACTCAACCAATCTTTCCTTTGTGGGCTTAAATTCATTAATTTCCTCTCAAATCCATCGTGCATTGCTTTTGTGGCTCTGACACATCCAGTAAATCCTAACCATCCAATCACTTCATAGATTTTTGTGTCCTATCATCCACTTACTGCCACTGGGTGTGGGATAGGAGAAGAAATGCTGCTAGAGTTATTAAATGTGGTAGTCTCAGATCTTTTCTCAAATGTACGGTGGGATCAGAATCTAGTTAAGATTAAACTGACTTTCTCACTTGTTCATTAGTGTATATATTTCTTTGAGAAAGCACATTGCAACCTAGGAAAGTCCCAGACATTTAGTACATAATTTAAGAAATTAATATAAGCAATGACTACAATCCTGAAACAATTTTTCACATTTCACTTCAAGTGCTCCCGAATTGAAAAGAATTGCTGTTGTACATAATATTCAGCAAATGCAGTTATTTTTTTAAAAATTGCAGCAATTCAAAGCAGTTCATTCCTTTATTTTAAAGGAGAAGAGGCAATGATGATCTCAGCTAATGGTTATTAATATTTATGATAACATGTGTGTGTAGTGAAACTTGCAGGGGAGCAATGCAAAAAGAGACAAAGCATTTTTCACAATCAATTAATAAAATTACCCAATTCATTAATAACCTATAGAGCTGAATATGTGATATTCTTCCAACAGGACAGGAGTCAAGTTATGAGAGCTGTTTTTCTTGTATGTTGGGCCCTGATCATGCAGGGGTACCATCTGAGTAAGATTTGTATGCATACATAGAGCCCGGTTGAAGTTAGGATCATAGCTTAAGTACATGCATTTCATTCCATAGATCTGTGTTTACTCATATGTTTATGTCACATTAGACTTGTGAAAGCATAGCAGTATTATCAGTTTTTGTTTGTAGTTGTTTGTGGTTCAAGCAGATTGATCAACTGTTGGTAGAACTAGACAGGAAAAAGGGCTGAAAAGTGCAAAGTGTCATGTTCTGTAAAATCCCATTGAAGCTTATACAGACCAGATGGTCTGCAAGTTGCAGAGAAATGGTTTTCCAAACAAAGCTGCAACATGTGATTAGATAAATTGCTGTTTTCTATATATCAGTTTTTCACTTAAGTCAGTTTATATATTTCCAGGATGGGTATATGTTTAAGGCACTAGACTCAGGAGAGTTAATTTGTGTTCTTCTATCACCCTGGACACACTGCTTAATTATGTTTTGTGTCAATTCCTCAGCTACAAAATATTCTTACAACTCCTTTAGGTTGGTACTGGAATTAATCTAGAAATGTAGTGAAATACTTGGCTAGTACACCATAAGCATTCCAGAAATATTTTAAGCAAAGGAAAGCTATATAAAAAAATATGTCCCTGAATTTCGGCAGTCTTTGAAATGGCACATTAATTTTTTTCCACTTTGCAACAAAATAAGAATTTTATGAAAAAAATTGTTAATCTAAGTAAAACTTGACTCCTACAAAACTATAATTTCATTTTAGACTCCCTGCATTTCCATGAGATACTTTTTTCCACAAAATAGGTTCTCATGTGAAAGTTCAATATTTTGTACAATTCAATCCAACATCAATTTCTGCATAATTGTTTTAAAATTGTGAAGTTCTTATCCTTTGAAAAGGAAGCAAGACTTTAAAAATATTGACATACATAGAAGCTCAAGGCAGAGTATAGGAAAATTTTCAAAAAAGATACGTGGTTGAAGAGAAAACTTTAAATTTTGATGGGTCAAAATCTTAGTTATTTGATGCAAAAGTTTGCAGACTGTCCTCTGTCCTGTATATCAATCATATTGTGGGAGTGAAGAAATACCAAGGAATGTTTGGAAACTGAAAGAGGAATTATAGCTTACACATTCAGTTTTTCCCCTCTTTTTTAGCATATACCAAGTGTCTCCTGACACAGTCTTGCAAAGTGTATATCGGCACTGGATTCATGAACCAGTCCTGATACATTGTTCCAGGTAGACATAACCTTTCTAAATGATTGTCCACAACCCCTCCATTCAATTATAGGGAAATCTTTATTGATACACAGTGGGCACATCTATATGTGGGCTTTAATGCACAGCTGACTATTTTGCTGTATATTAAAGCATCACATAAATAAGTTATTACACTAATGTGCAGTAAAATAGGCTACTGAACATTAAGCATCACCTAAAACCCATGCACATTCATTATTGCATATTAAGACAGCCTAATGCACATTTGTTTAGTAGGTCATGTGTAGACAAACCCAGTGATAGCAAATAAGACTAATGCAAGCAAAATGACTATGCAGTCCTACTTATTTACCAGTCCTAGGGTTTCAAAAGGAGATAGTACGTCTAGCCAGTATGCAAATGCAAACTTGTGCTTCTTGCTTGCATCAATCTCTTGGAGAGCATGTCAAGAGCCTTGGAGGTTGGGGACCAGTGCCCCAAGTTGTTGTCCTATAATCCCTCCTTTTGAATTCTTTTTCTCCTGGTGATTTCATTTCTGGGTACCATTGATTGGTTTCCCTGTGGTCAGACTGTTCACATTCTTCCCCGTCAGTCTAATCCTTTGTTTCTTTAAAAACAACATTGACATACATCTTAATTTGGTTATTTGCCACTATCTGAATTTAGTCATTCCTGGTCTCCTAATCTGGTCATTCCACCAAAACCCAGGGGTCAGGGCTCTTTGACAAGTTACAGCTCCCTGGGGGGGCCCCATTGGTGTGGCCAGGGCTAGGAACAGGGGCAGGCTGAGTAGGTGTAGTGGCTGGTGTAGAGTACCTGGTCCCCTCAGATGTCAATGGTCTAGGCTTGGGGGCAGGACCCTTGCCCTTCCCACCCTCCAGCTGTGGAGGAGGTTGAAGAGAAGCCCTTCCCACTGTCCTTGCCCTTGGTCCCTGATGGTGGGGGAGGGGGCCTGGGAACCCCACCGGGTTGGGAGCTCTCCAGGGGAGACTCCTTGGCCCTGTTGGCTCTCTGCCAGAGTCCCCTGCAGTGGAGGTTGCAGGCTTCTGTAGCCCTGGAGGAGGTTGGTTGGACTCTGCCTCCAGGGTAGGGGCTGCAGGGGCATGCATCCCTTTGGGGGCTAGGCTGGGATCTGCCCCCATAGTGGGGGCTGCTGGAAGCTCTGTGGGGCCATCTGCCTCCACCCCAGAAGGTTCCTGCCCTGCTATTGCTTCACATTAAGGAGGGGAAAACAGTAAAAAACAAAAATAAAAAGAAACAAAATATAGAGTGTGGCTGATGAAACTAGTAGGGGCAGGCTGGGGTTGTGGGGGAAATGGGGGTGAAGGGGGATGAAGCTCACAGAGTTACAGCCCCACAGGAAGAAAACTGGGAAGGCTATGCTTAGGGAATGTGGGGGAGGGGGAAGAACACACACACAAGGGCTAGGGAGACTCGGGCTAGCTTACTCAGCCACACAAAAAAGACCAGGGCAGGGGACTAGACCACAGGGCTTACCACACAAGGGCAAAAACACATAGGGAAGGCTGCTGAGGCAGATATAAGAGATAGCTGGAGTGGTGAAGGGGCTTTGCTTTTTTGCAGATCATTCCAGGAGCCCCTCAGGCCTCCAGCCAGCCACTCAGCAGCAGAGCAATAGGCAGGAAGACAAAACAGGACCAGATGCAGTGAGGCAGCTGTCGAGGGGGGCAGGAGCAATCAGTCAGTTAGAGAGTAATCCAGCGCAGGTGTGGTGTTGAGTGGTGCAAGGTGGTGCATGAGGGAATCGCCCTCTCTCCTGAGAGGCAGCAACAGCAGCAATGGCAGCAGTGGTGGTAGCAGCCATCTGATTCAACCACACAGGGTGTGCTTCAGGTGAAACTGGAGGTGAAGGCGGGGGGCGGGGGGGGTCTGCCAAGGCAGCTCTAGCAGGCAAGGCACCTTTAGGTTCTGGCAGTGATGGTATGGGAGGGGCCCACAGGCAGTGCAGGCTCCCTTCCCACGCTTTCCCCCAATCATGGCATGGTGGCGGGCTGGGTAGCAGGCTGGAACAGGAGTGCAGAAGTTGGGTTATACTTCTGGGGGTGCGGTGCAGTGCAGTGCCCCTCCCACCCCAGGTGGGGGGCAGTGGCATGCAGCAGAGGACCCCCCTGTGGGGCAGACAGCAACAACAGCAGCCCTAGACAGGAAGGGGTGCAGCCAACTTACTCCTAAAAGCTCTGAGAACAAGCCAGTAGCTAGCAGTAGCCAAAGGCAGAAAGGGGCCTGGCCATCTTCTCCATAGAAGCTCCTGAGACCAGGATTGCAGCAGCAGCCACCACTGCTGCCTGGGTCAGGAAGGGGTGTGGTGAACTTCCTCCCAGAGGCTTCTCCCCCAGAAGCTCCTGAGAGCAAGCAGCCCTGAGCTGCTTGCTAGGGCAGGTTTTTATACTGCTGGGGCCAGCATGGGTGTTAGCCCCAGGCTCTAGCTCCCCCTGGCTGCAGACTGGGGAAGAGCCAGGCAGGGTTATTTTGCCCCAAGTGGCAAAATTTGCCCCATACTGAAGTGCATGTCTGGGCATGTGCTCTGAGGCAAAAAACTTCTGCTCAAATTTGCATTGCTTCTATTTGAGTTGCTACAATCACAGATGCCTGCATGTATGGGCGTGCCCTTGGATGCTAAAGTGCTGAGAATGTGAATCTTTGTCATAAACAGACTTTAGCAACCAATTAACCCTTGCTTGTCCCCTTGACCATTGTTCTAATGCAAGCCAGTTTCTAAAAGCAAATTTCTAAATATTTTCTAGCCATCATGTAAAAAGTAATAAGTGTAACAGCTATCTTTGTCAACTTGGTGGAAGGACAGTGGCACCATAACCTCTTTTTTTGCCCTCTCTTATTCAGACTCAACCTTAGACTTTAAAATACTTCAACTTATATATTAAGTTGAGAGCTTAATATATAGATACAGAGCTATCTTAATATTAATATAATATATATTAATACATATTATATATTAATATTATTAATAATATATAATATACAGAGCTCCAACTTCTGTATTAAAAGTTGCCCTTCTTTTCCATCAGTTGTTAATTTGTCATCATGATGACTTTTAGAGTAGTTTGGTTTTTCAGGCAGAGAAAAAGGAGTTTCTGTTTTGTTACACCACTAATAATCCTCTTTAAAATGCAAGAGGGAGAAAGGGGATTCAGTGATCACTTAAAATTGATCTTAATGTTTATCATTTTTAACAATAGAAAATGTCTACCTAATGGCCTTTTTTAGTATTTATAGTGAAAGGAATAAAACATTTAGAATCCAAAAAAAATCAGCTTGTTGTAACATTAATATTAATTGCATTCTAAAATGTTACTGCTTTAGGATAAAGTGCCAAATTATACTGTATCATAGCGAAATCTGGAGTCAGTGAACTTGCTCTAAATTTACATCATTGCAACTGTTAGCAGACTTTTGCTCTAAAACTTAAAAATGTCTTGTAAACAGGATTCTAACAAAATTCTGTTAAAAGGGAATTATTGAAAATTTAAATAAAAAATAGAAGACATCATAATGTCACCTCATACAAATGATCCTATCTGTGATGCCAACCAAAACCTCCCTTCCCCTCTACCCCCCACAAAAAAAACCCCAAAACAACCTTTAACACAGAAAGGGAGTCAGAGTCATGAGACCACTGTGCTTTCCTGTCTCCATCTCTGTTCCTTCTTGCATTCTTCTCTAAGCTTTTAGGAAAGGGACTACTATAATTTGTATTAATATATATTTTTTGCTCAGGCATTTTTTTGTCCATGACAGGAATTCCAAAATGCTGGAGTAATACAAATAGTAATGTTTTTCTCCATACCCTCCTCTGTCTTTTCAAACACAAAAGTAGGCATGTCTTGACTCAGGATTGGCTCCCGCACCTCAGGGATTCCCTCTATAAAAATTATGCCTGTGGGATATTCTAGTAGTCACTATCTCTATCCCCCTACCACCCTAAATTGGGCTGAAAAGCCAAAATTATTAAGTTACTTCACTGACTAAAAAGCCAGAAAATTTTTGACTTGAGAATATTTTGTTTTACACCAATTTAATGTTACACAAGAGTTTTAGTTGCAAATGCCCATGTAGTTGTGCAGGTCTGACTGTAATTTAAAAATAGGTTAGATGGGAATTTGTATGATTTGAATAGGGATAATCTTGCCTCAGGCAGGGGGTTGAACTAGATGACTTCCAGAGGTCTCTTTCAGCCCTACTTTTCTGTGGTTCCCTGACTTATGTCTCACTGACCCTCAAGGGCAAGACTTTCTGGCTGGACTCTGTCTTCCATGATGTACTGTAGGGGAGTCCCATGAAGCATGTGGAAGCTCATATTTTGGAAACGGTATTTCTCTTGAAAAATCATGTTTAAGCAGCCTCAGACTTGTGAATACGTATCCTCTAAAATTACTATTTTAAGTAAAATACATTTTAAAAATCTGAACAATAAAAACCCTGGCTATAAGAGTGTCATTCAATGCAAATCATTGTGATGAGAGTGTGATGAAGAGTCCTCTCAGTTCACAGGAAAAGGTACCTCCCTTGCTGGCTACATAAGTCTCTTTACCACTACCTGATTTCTTGAACAGTCATTTACATTTACAAAAGCCAGATATAAATTCTATATAAAATGTCACCAGTTTGATTGATAACATTTTGCCTGATTTACATGCCTTCAATGAACATTTTAAATGACAAGCACAATGTAGTACAAAACTCAGCAAAGCCCAGCTTTCGTATCTTGTTGCTGATCTCTTTTCTTACCCACCACTGACTGATTTCCAGATTCTGATAAATAACAACTAAGTAGGAGACTATTATAATGAGATGGTGTCATTGACACATTCAAAAGCAATGTGCCACAAGTTTTGTTTGTGGGGGTTTTTGGGGGGGAGGGGGGGTGGCGTTATTTGTTTTGTTATTTTTAATTGAGTGTCTACAAGTTAAACATGAAGTTTTTAACAGATTGTTCAACAGAGAATGAAGGGACAGTGTGTACTTGGTATTGCTGAAAAGTGGCTTCGCATTAAAAAAAAAGCATCATGGGTTTCCGTGTTTATTGTGCCTAAGTATTTAGCTTCCAGATTAACAGTAAACCCATGATTTTCCTAACTCCCAGCACTGCAAAGTTAGCTTGGTTTGTCAAGTAGGTTCTTTCTGGTTTAAACATTATTGGTAACGAAGATGTTTATACTTGTAACTTAGAGTATTAACGGTTCTGTTGATTTTGCGTAACCTGAATAGAATACATTCACTTTCCTAAGTTTGTATGCTATGCGGTGCTGTAAGAAGAGAAGCAATAAAAACTTGCGTGTGTTAGTAATACATGCATGAAGACATGCAAAGCACAAGAGTGGTGTCATACTTTTTAGACTGCCACTGGCTAAATGTAACAGAATCAAAGTGAATGACAAAACATTTATCCTCACAGAAAATTGAAAATTGAAAATGTCTGTCAAATTTAATGTCAATATAGTTATTTTCATAATGTATACTCTCCATGTTTCACCTTTCTTACATAGAAATATCTATCCAACAAGAAGAAGTGTACCAAATGTGTTCAGATAAAAAATAAAACAAGTATATATTGAGATTTGGCCTGTTTAGGCTCAACTGTAAATTCCTATTGACATATGCATGCTACATTTGACACCGTATTTTCTTGTAGAACTAAGTTAACAATGATTTTCAATTTGTGAAGGGTAATCACACTCTGCATTCAGAGAAGTGACTTAAAATTATAACTGTAAATTATATATTTTTTCTGTTTTCTGGTTATTTAATCCTTTTTTAAAAGTTAATTATATAACAAACACCAGTTTGACATGAAAATTTGAAATGTTAGAATTTTGACAATGTCAAGATGGAATGTTTCCTCAGTTTCTTTTTTAGCTAGGACTATTGATTATATTTGACCCTAATTCACAAATTGTTTTGGTTCCTCCAAAGCAGCATTTGTTATTAAATTTATTAATCACTAAAAAAAAATTACCATCCTCTCTTTTCTTGTTAAATTTTATAAAGTTATATTGCATATATATATATATTTTTTTTTTTAGCTAGTCAGTGAAAGGTATACTGAAGAAAGGATAGGGCTTCTCCTGGCTGTGCTGTATTCATGAAAGATAAAAGTTGCATGGCACCAAGGAATTTGGGGTCAAAAGAAACTGTTGTTCTAGAGGGAGTGCTCATGAGCCTGTTCTTGAAGTCTCTTGACTAAACTAGAAGGAGTGCTGGTTAATTTTTCTGGCTCTAAAAAAGTTGTTCCCTCTCCTAAGAATATGAACTCATTCCTGCCAAAGGAAATTTGCTTCAGTTGTGCATCAAAAATATTTCAAGGAAGCACAGTTTACGCAGTATATCTGTTAGGAATGCAGTATAAACAGTTCCAGCAAGAGCACTTAATATATGTTGATTTTCTAAACAGGACTATTTTTTTTAATTATGAGAAACCATGCATCTACCCAGAACAACAAAGAAAAAGTTAATAGTACCTCCATCTTTCTATGCAAGCTTTTACATTCTGGGTACTTCAGGTTTTATCACAGATTAAGGGTGAAATTGCAGTGTTGATCGATATCACTAGTCCTGAGGTGCAAAAGCCATTAGCTCTCTCCACAAGATCTCACACCTGTGGCAGAGGGCCTACCATTGATGCCAGCCAAATCATTCACAATATTGGCAATCCCTTTCTCTTGTTAAAAAACACACACAAAACTTGTAATGTGCTCTTTAAAAAAAAGTGTTAAGGAAACACTAATGCTGCAGGGTAGAGAACTCTAAAGTCAAAAGGAACTCCAAGTGAACACTGTATCATTAAAATTCTTCCTTTTTCTTATACGCAAAATATTTCAGTCTTTACTAAGATAGCTAGCCATGTTAGTCTGAAGTCACTGTCAGGGCAACTAGGATCTGGAACCAACTTCCAAGAGAAGTGGTGCTGGCTCCTGGCCTGGGGGTCTTTAAGAGGAGGCTAAATGAACACCTTGCTGCGGTCGTTTGACCCCAGTACTCTTTCCTGCCATGGCAGGGGGTCGGACTTGATGATCTACTCAGGTCCCTTCTGACCCTACAAACTATGAAACAGCAAAGTAGAAATGCACCATATAGGCTAACTGAATCAGAGGTGCATCTCTGGGGATGCATTCTTATTCTTTAAAAAACCTTATAGACTCTGTATATCTTATATCTCTTTATACCTTATACCTCTGATTCAGGTAGTTTAGAAGATACATCTCTACACTGCCTTCTGCCAGTCTTTACTGAGTACTCATCTCTACAATAAACCAGAAAATTATTTCTCTAAACAGGGATATTTGTGTGGCATGTCTTTTCAGTCACTTGTCCACATACATTTTTACTGACTTTATTTTAGGCTGCATGGGACTTCATGAAGAGGTTCACCATACACAGTAGCTTGTAGTATTGAAACTTCAGTCAGCATCTATATTTGTGTATACTCATTTCAGTCAGAAGCACAGGTGCTATTAAAGAGGTAAATTGTTTAACTACAAGGCAAGCCTAAATGCAAATTTGGGGCCACACATGACAGCAGACAATCAGTATTATTCTTCATGGTTGCATTTGTTCCTTTTTTATGTGGCAGTAATATAATTTACTATGCACTTGTTGCATAAATGACTTAGGATGTGAATAATGGAGTCAGAATATATGCACGCACCAGAATCACTGAATCGGAAGGTGCCAGTTGAACATAGGGTATGCAGTTATTATAGTGATCATACTCTCAATAATATAGAAGAGCCAGTTGCTGTGGCCAACTTCTTTAGTAATTTCCCCCTTTTTAGTTTGTAGCGTTAAAAGTATTGTTGCAGATTATAAGTTTCTGGCAGCAGAAAGAGAAAATAACATGGCATTGCTGAAACAAAACATAATAGTTTATAGTTCAATGCAATGTACTCAAATAAAATTGTTTCTGTATGCCTAAGCTAAAAGGGTAAGTGTTGAAATAAAAAAAAAAAAAAAAGAACTGTGAGGACTTCACATTTGGATCCAATGTGGATAAAAAGGGAGGTTTGAGAGTTTTGTTTATATTGTTTAAGTTACATTAGTTCATAGTACAAAGGAGCCTGAGTTGCATAGGTGTTTGAAATGCTGGTTTTCACAACTTATTTTAGTATAGAATATGGAATGTTAGACTCTTGTATTTTTTTCGATGGGAAACATGCCATTTCATTACTATTAAAAACATTTTGGGTTTGAAAATTGAAGAAAAAATACTGATGTGATCCTAAGTGCATGTGTGTGCATTTTCAAAAGATACAACATATTCCATTCCCCTGCTAGCACAAATCATACCAGGGATGACACGTACTCTACAAAAAATGGCACCAAATATGTCTTTATTAAAACACAGGGCTTGTTAAAACACCAGCCCCACAGCCATCAATACCAGTGATTCTCAACCTTTTTAGCCTCAAGGTCCCCTCCATTGCCTTTCTGAATTTCATGGCACCCCCGCTGAAAATCACTGAGATAGATCTAAAGTCAGAAAAGATATGCAGGGGGAGCAGGAAAAGGGGGGCTGTTCTTTCCATTGTCTGCTCCCTTCAGACTCCTAGTTTGTACCTCAGGGGGCAAGAGCAGGGCCTGATGTTAAGGCTGCTCCTGCAGGGTCTCACACACTGGCAACCACCCTTGGGGCCCCTTCTACTGGCCCTGGAGTGTGGGAGGAGTGGAAAGAACGAACCAGACTAAAAAGTGTGGTTCTATCTGTAATCCACCTGCCCGCCTGCTCTCAGCTGAGTGAGCTGCTGGGAGCATGGCTCAGTGTTGAGGAAGGTCTGGCTCAGGGGCTTCTTGGGGTGGGAATGGTAACAGCAGTGGCAGCAGTTTCCAGAGGAGCAGTCATAGGTGCTGCTGGAGTAGCTGGGGCAGGTGCAGGGTGCTGGATGCAGAACAAGCATTTACCTCTTCGCACACTTCCATTTCGCTTTCAGTACACTACTGTGCTATAGCACACCCTTTGAAAATCACTGCTTTATAGCAGGCAGTACTGATACATACAATTAACATATAGTAACTTTAAAGTACTACCACTATTTTTTGGTATCATGGCATAGTTTTTCAAATACTCTCCGATGCATCTGCTTTAGAGATCTACAAACAGAAAGCTTTTAGCTCAGGGAGTGGATGAGGAGTGGAGCTTCACCACAGAGGATGTTCTGAATTAACAATCTGCAATTGAAATCTACATGTGGATCTGTAACAAGAAGCCCCTTCTTGCCAGTACCCCCCATTTTTCTGCATTTCTTTTTCCTTCTGAATATTGGCAGACCTAGTACACTCATTGCATGGGTGTGGCAAGGCTCAGAGCAAGCCAGAAAGCTAAAGTGGCTTTCTATAGGGGAAAACTAGAAACTACATCTACATATCAGTTAAGCTCAGTGTCACGAAAGAAAACAAAAATAACTAAAATGCTCACTTAAAAGACTGTAAATATATCCTGGTGCTAACCTAACTCATTCACTGTCCCCAGGAACCTTTGATCCTCACTACCTCACATTGCATTTTTATATATTTCTCACAGTGCATTTTTATATTTCATTTGTCTCATCTTTACCATGCCATTTTGTATTTTATATTTTATACTTTTAAACCTTTAAGGAATGTACTCCCTGTAGAATGAAGTTATACTCTGGGCCATTGTTAAAAAACTGCATGAAATTGTAATTGTAAAGTGATAAAATCTGCTATATTGGGCTAGTCCCTTGAGTGAGTATGAATATATATGATGATCAGTAGGTAATTAAATGACAAAGCAAGAGCCTCTGGCTGTTAATTGACAATAGCCTAGCCAGAGGAACTTACCATTACAAAACTCTACTCTACAAGCCATTTTAGGCTAATCAAGCCAAGGAACTCATTCCTGGAACTGAGCACCCACCCTTTTGACTATTCCTGTAACCTATGACAATATAGCCATTGAGTCAGTCAAGTCAAGGGTGGACTTCCAAAACTACAGCATGGGGTGGAACCCTCAGTGACTGTGACTGACAGCTGTCATGCACTACTCAAGATCCACATGGGACAGCAACCTCCAGATTGGGGAGTTTAACAGGTCGCCCTCCCCAGCACGATCTTCCCTGTTATCTGCGCCTTACATGGGGCACCCTTGGAGTCCCCTTTAAGGTTCTTGTGTCCCGCTCTACTCGCCTGCCACATCTTGATGGAAGTTATTATACTGATGTTCTTGTAAGCGGGAGACTGCCTATTGTATTTCACATGTTGGGGTCTTCCACCTCCATGGGCCTTAACCCCTGTCTTTCTCTAGCTAGGCCTTCCTGTTCAAACCCACCAAATAGGGTTCGACTCTGAGGCTCTAGCCTTTTTTTTTCTTGTCTTGAGGCTCGTGGCCCTCCTTTCTGCTCCAATCTGGAACCCAGCCTCCCTGACCTCGAGGCTTGGCCACCGGCATCATAGCTAGCAGGTCGCAAGTTCAAGGCTAAGGGATGGCCCCAAACCCACGTTGTCCCAGTCCAAAAAAACAAAACTGCACCTCAGGTGCACCAGACTACCCTGGCTTTTTAGGACTACATCCTCTGGCACCAGGTCCCTGTCACAACCCAAAGGGTGTGATTTTGTTTTTGTGTGCTTCGGCACTGCTAAATTGTTCCCGCTAAATTATAGCTTCTTTGCACGGTGGAGTTTTCTGCTGCAAAAGAGAACCCCGGTGCAAGGGAGAATTTCCCGCCAATTTGAAGCTTTCTTTGCAGGGTGCATTTCTTTGTTGCAGCACAGAAATGCTCGTTGCAAAGAGTTCCCGCCATTTGTATGCTAATTTGAGTCCCATTATTGGCCAGTTCTAAATTATTCACACGTGGCAGCTAGTGATTGGCTTGCTAGC
>NW_005842851.1:114945-122061 GCF_000455745.1 Alligator sinensis | reverse complement strand
CGCATTTCAAGCAGGCAACAGAGGTCTGATCAGCCTCTAGCCTCTCCCCGTCGCCGATAGATTCCTAGACGTATCCCTCCCTGCGCGCAAAAGAACCGGACCCATGAAGCCTAGCAAACTTCGTGTGGATGAGTGAGCAGAAGGACCCACGGAGCCTAGCAAACTTCGTGTGAGTTTATTCAGAGCTCTTTCGGATGAGTACTTTCTTCAGTTGGCACAACGGGCTCGCGGTTTAGAGCCTCCAACCGGATTAGGCTAGACTTTGCAACTCTTGTCCGCCTCTCTTCAGTTGCAGTCTGTAACCGCAACTCAAGCAAGTTTTCCTGCCTGCACCGCAAACATCTCCAGTGTAAGTAAACAATCTTTAAATCTACCGCTACGAGTCCATGACTAATTCTAGCTTGACACGCCCCTCTCTCCGACCCCGCGTGCCCGGGCTGCTGGCCACAGCCTGCGTGCAGCACGAAAAAGGGCCCAGTTCATGCCCGGCCCGCACAGTCCCCACACTTTAAAATCCTGCACCAAAACTGGCGCCAGGGCTTATGTACCCCAAATACTGTGCCTTCTCTGATGCTAGGGTCAGTGCACCCCAAATCCTGCGTCCACACTGGCACCAGGTCCCCACTCTGTAGTAGGGTCCCAATGAGACCTCCTCCTTGCCCAATAGCTTTGCACAAACCACCGGTGTTATTCAATAACTAAAAAAAATATAAACAGTCCTGTCCATGGGCAATAACCACCACCAAGAGAAATGTGATTAAAAAAGGCAGCACACTGACTTACATTTATGTGGGTGTTCATTCTTCGGCTCCCCACCATCAGCTACAGTCCTTCTTGTCGGGTTGCTGGCATCTCTCCAAGGTCCTCTGTAGTTCCCCTCCTCCAGCCTTTGGACTTCTCACCAGGCCTCTCCGTGGAGCTCTGGGACACACTCCTTCCCCTTTGGCTGCCAGCCCCTACTGCTGCTCTGCCCAGTGTTTTTATAGTCCTGGCCTGCCCCCTTCTGGTCAGCTGACTAGCTGGCCAGGCTCAGCTTTTAATCCCCACCTTACCGGCACCCTGTGCCCAGGAAGTTCTGGCCTTAAAGGGGCTGACCTGTCTTCTGGTAACAGGGCGAGGGTTCCCTGTTACATGGAGCCAAGATGATGCTGGGGATCACACAAGTCTGCCAGAAAGGGATAAAAGGCAATGAAGGATGACCCTGTGTGGCACCCTCTCATCCAGCACCCAACCTACTGAGACAGAAGGACAAGCAGGCGACCCCCTTCTGAAGAAGACATCACCTTGGAGGAGGGGTGGGAGAACACAGA
The DNA here is from genome assembly GCF_000455745.1 of Alligator sinensis. Lineage (NCBI taxonomy): Eukaryota > Metazoa > Chordata > Crocodylia > Alligatoridae > Alligator > Alligator sinensis. Next base: position 120,751 of record NW_005842851.1, on the reverse strand, counting down.
CCAGCGATCGGCAACCACTCATAGGTGTCACTGGCAGTGTCAGCGGTGCTTTTTGCAGAGGGTGCACTGCACGCATGCCAACGTGCACCCCCTATGCATTGCCCATGTCCACAGGGCCTCAGATAGGTAGACATACTAACATCAGTACTCTCACAATCACTACAGCAACTACTATACACTGTACTACGTGGGTTTGAATGACATGGGTTTGAATGAATGAGTGTATATGTGTGTATGTGTTAAGGTGACCACTACCTCTCATAACTCAAGTTTGCATTTATGATTTTATTGGTAACTTCACATCCCGTCCAATAAATTAGAATTTATGATGATCCCAAGAGTTGGTGCTTTGTAGCCAACAGATCCTCAGTGATCTTAAAAAGAGGAAGCAGAGAAAAGTGCATGCTAATGTGGATTTGACTATCTTTACTATATCTGTCTTTATTTCTGCCGTATTACACAACCCAATATGGTGCAGCTGTATGGAGACCTCAAGGCTTTTTTCCTCCATTTAAAATAGAGGAAATATTTCCTTGATGAAGAATCATGCAATGATCATCCCACCACAGACCAGATCTGTACATGGCACGGTAAAAGGGACAGATCCAGGACTCTACCTGAGGGCCTCAGTCCCAATCTGGACCTGTATATAAACTGTTTCCAGCTCTGTGCTCACTCCAAGATCACCAAAAAGCAACAACATTTACTCTGCAACCTCAGTCTTGTGGAACAGAGACCCATGCTCAGCCTTAAAAACAACCCAAACAATATCATATAACAGGGTAAATGGGGTGCCACTGTTGTCATGGACAAAGCAGCCCACATATAGGAAGATGAGAGGCAACTTTTCAACATGGAGTTTTACAAACTCCTGAAAGTGGAACCCACAGCACAGTACCAAAGGAAACTAAATAAACTCTTAAGGAAGCTACATCTGGAAACAAAGAGGAGGATTATTTCTTCTACCTGCTAGAAACCTAGCCCAGGCAACTTTTACTTATTACCCAAGATCCACAAACCTGGCACCCTATTGTCTCTGGCATCAGCATCATCATGGAGGGAGTTTCTTGCTTTGTTGACTCTATCCTGTTCCTAAATGCCACTGAAGCCACCAGCTATTTGAAAGACACCACAGATTTCCTAAAGAAATTGGGCTCTATTGACAAGCTTCCAGCAAATGCCATATTAACTACCATGGATGTCATATCTTTGGACACCAATATCCCCCATGAGGATTACAAGCCATAAAGAATATTATCCCTGGTTAGAAAGTTGCTTATGTTCCTATTATACTTTCCAACTTGGTTCTCACAAACACCTATTTCAGGTTTGGAGGTTCCCTATACTACAAAAGAATGATACTGCCATGGCCAGATGTATGCCTCCCCACCCAGCACTATGCTGGCATATTTATAATAGACCTTGAAGTTTGTTTCCTTAGAAGCTGCCCTCTTATTCCCCTGGTGTAGCTCAGGTATATATGGATAACATCTTAATATGGACACATGGGATGGAAAATCTAGAGAAAGTTCACCAAGACTTTAACAACTTCCACCCCTCTGTCGAACTAACTCTGGAATACTCCATGCAGAAGATTTATTTCCTAGACACTACAGCAAAGGTTTGCCATGGCCTTAACACCTTCACACTGTATCATAAACCAACTGAATGCCAGTTACCTTCATGCTACTAAATTTCACCCTAACATACCATTAGAACCATTGTCTACAGCCAATTCTACATTATAACCAAATCTGCTGTGATCCTACTGACTGGGATGAATACCTTAAGGATCTGAAGTACAGAATCCTACAACTACAATGTAATCCCAAAGCTAACCACTCAAATCAACAAAATCAGACTCAGACCTTGCTCTGACCTGCTGCAGTATCAACCCCAGACAAGGACAAACATAATCCTTATAGCCCCAAGCTTGAACACCTAAGGCACATAATTAATAACCTCCAGACCCTCCTGGAAAAGGATGGCTGTCTCAAGGTAGTAGCCATTGGGGACAGACTTGTCCTGGCTTGCAGGCAACACCCCAACCTCAAACAGCATCTCTCAGACAACAAAAAATAGTTCCCATCCTCACTGAGGCACCATGCTTTGTAATGGACCCAAATGCCTGACTTGCCCCCAATCACTACAGACTGTATCATCAATGGGTGAAATAACAAGGAGTATAACATCAATGGTTCATTCACCTGCATTCTATCAATGCAATATACGCCATCAACTGCTTACAATGCCTTTCTGCTGTCTATATCAGACAGACAGGGCTATCTCTACATGTAAGAATGAATGAACACTGATCTGATATCAGCTGCAGAAAGACACAGAAGTCTGTAGCAGAACACTTCAAACTCCCTGGATGCTCTGTTACTGACCTCAAGATTTCTGTTCTGAGACAGAATTTTTTTTTTAAGTTTGAACAGGAAATCACAGAACAAGAAATCATCCACAAACTGGACTGTTTTAAGGTGGCTTAAACAGGAACTAAAGATTCTTATTATCTGGATTAGCTTTTGTGACCCCTTGGTTCCTATGAGTTCTTTGCTTGTATGTTTCTCACAGCACTCTCCATCCCTTCACCCCATTCCCTTTCCTTCTGCTTTTCCACCTGTTGTATTCTAATCACTCACTTCACTTTATACTCTGCTGTATGCTGTCTTTTCACAGCATCTGATGGAGTGAACTTGGGTTCACAAAAGCCTGTGTTCTCTCTATATATATCTTCTTTAGTTAGTCTATAAAGGTGCATATCTACCCTGCCATCTAATTGACTTCAGACTAACATGGCTAACTACTTCTCTTTGACTGCAGAACCATAGTCTAAATGCTGGATTGATGTCTTTGGTGTTGGTGTGCTTCTCTGGGGGGGAGGTGAGGAGGAACCAGAAAGCCTGTGAAAAATTCTTCTGCCTCTCCCAAGTGGCATTTTTAGCTTCCCATTTCTCTGTTTACTAAGCCCCCAGTGTATGTGAGTCATTGCAGACATAGGCCTCAACTACTCATCTTCAATATGTAGAAATTGATTTAAATTTTTTTAAATTTATTTTGTAATGGGTTTTATATCAGGTTCTTAAAAAGGCAAATTCTGACCCAATTACACTATTCATTTTTTTTCTTTTTAAAATTCAAATCCATGCTGCTTGATAGAAATCACATATAAATAGCAATTGCAACAATTGTTAAACCCTAATAATGAAAAAATAATAATTCTAAAGTCACAAGTGTTCCTGTATTGTGCATGAAATCCTGTCCCCCTTAAAGTTAATAGCAAAACCTTTTCCTCCTTAGCAAAAGGGTGTCTCGGTATCTTCTAAATAACTCATCAGTGAACTGAAGCCATCCCTGATGCCCTTTTTCCCTTAGGGCCTCAAAATCTACATGTGGATTGGTTCGTGCTTCCTCAGTCCAATCTTAATATGTTACTGTGGATGGACTATAACAGAGCAGCCATCTTGAAAGGGAAAATCTTCATCTTGAGAGCTGTCTCCCAGTTCCATCCTGCTCACCCTCCAGTCCTCCCAGTAACCTCCCAGCATCATTCTGCCCATCCCTGCTCCCCTTCTCTGCTTCCACACTCTCCCTTGTCTCTCTCCACACAATCCTCCCTTCTTCCCCCTGTCTTCCTCCCTTCCTCCCTCCTTACTTACCAGCTGCTGTTCAGCTGTCTGGGCTGTCAATCCAGGACATAAGAGTCTGGGAGGATAGCTAATCCACTTGGGAGCTGTGCCTCCTGGGATGACTGCATATTGGTCATTTTATCTCAGTGGAGCAGCCTGACATTAAGATAACTTGAGCTAGGTAGCACAACTCAAAGGTATTCCTTGCCTGAACTGGCAAAACTTCAAGATGCTTATTAGACACTTGGCACTTGTTAACATGTGGACATTCATGTGCTATATGCTCTTAATATGGTTTAAGTGTAGTATGTAACTTCACCCTCAAGCAGCCACCTGTTCAAGCAGTTTAGCATGTGCCCTCTTAGTGTGGCAAAGTTGTTCCCTTTCACATGAGGATTTCCTTAACACATACTAACTGTAATCGGTCACTATAGCCCAATGATTTGCAGCTGTTGCAAGTGAATGTGTGACAAGGCCTTTAAAGAGCAGGTGATAGGGCTATCAATTAATCACACTTAATGCACGCATTAATTGTTGTTCATGTTAATTTTTTTAATGTTTCATAGATTTCATAGATTTCATAGACATTAGGGCTGGAAGGGACCTCGGAAGATCATCGAGTCCAGCCCCCTGCCCAAAGGGCAGGAAGTCAGCTGGGGTCATACGATCCCAGCAAGATAAGCATCCAGTTTGCTCTTGAAGGTGTTCAATGTAGGCGCTTGAACCACCTCCGGTGGCAGGCTGTTCCAGACCTTGGGGGCTCGGACAGTAAAGAAATTCTTCTTTATGTCCAGCCTGAAACAGTCTTGTAGTAGTTTGTGACCATTCGACCTCGTCATCCCTTGGGGCGCTCTGGTGAACAAACGTTCCCCCAGATACTGGTGATCACCCCTGATAAACTTATAGGTGGCCATCAGATCGCCCCTGAACCTGCGCTTCTCCAGGCTAAAGAGCCCCATGGCTCTCAGCCTGTCATCGTAGGGTCTGCTTCCCTGACCTCTGATCATGCGCGTGGCTCTTCTCTGGACTCTCTCAAGCTTCTCCACATCCTTTTTGAATTGTGGAGCCCAAAACTGGACGCAGTAATGTGTTAATCGCAAACTTGGTTTTTGAGCCTGTGCCTAGGCTCCACTCCACTGCTGTCACTGATGCCTTCGAGCCACTCCACGGGGCAGTGGTGACAATGCAGAGGACTGCAGGGCAGCCCAGGCATGGGCTCCAAGCAGCTGCACTGGGGGGGGAGTGGGCCAGGGCATCCACAGACATACAGCTGCAGCCTGCAGGTAACCAGGAATGCAGTCTCATGGCATGTGGAGCACTGCCCAGCAGGCAAGTCTGCGAAGGGGAAGGGGTATGGGGGAGGGAAGAGGCTCGGAGGGGGCAGATCGAGGACCCCACAGTGAGGTAGGAACTGAGGTGAAGGGGGCCCCAGGGCAGGTCGTGGGACAGTTGGAGCCATGAGTGGCTTGTCCAGGGGTACAGAGGGGCTCCTGCCACTGCGTGCTCCCTGGGGGAGGCCTGAGGGGCATATGCCCCCCAGATTTGTGCGCAGGGTAGAGGCAGGCTGCCGCTGTGGGCTGGGGCTCTGTGCCCTGTTACCCAGCAGTGGGAGGCACATGGTGCCATGTGGCTCCTGGGGTAAAGGCAGCAGGGCTCAGAGCACCAGCCCACAATGACAGCCAGCCTCTGCCTCACACAAATCTGGGGGGCATGTGCCTCCCATGCCTCCCCTGGGCTATGTGCAGCAGCTGGAGCACCCCTGCTCCCCTGGACAAGCCACCCAGGGCTCTGACCTTCCCATGACCTGCCCCTGGGACCCGAACCCTGCCTCCACCCCTACCCCTGCCTCTGCCTCATTCCCTCCCTCATTGTGGGGGCCTCAATCTGTCCTCCCCACCCCTTCCTTCTCCCACTCCCCTTCCCCACTCTACACTTACCTGCTGAGCAGTGTGTGTGTATATGTGTGTGTGTGTGTGCGCGCGTGTGCCACTCTGTGTGTACTGCTCTGTGACTGTGTCTCTGTGTCTGTGTCTCCGTGGCTGTGTGTGTATGTGTGTGTGTCTGTCTGCTCCTCACTCCCAAGCCACAGACCCCCCATCCTTGCTGCTGCTCCTCACTCCTGATCCACAGTACCCCACAACCTGCCAGGGTGTGAGCAGCCCCTGCTCCCCACC
>NW_005842851.1:111886-114935 GCF_000455745.1 Alligator sinensis | reverse complement strand
TCCAATCCCCCCCACACACCCACAGCCCCTCACACCTTCAGACATTCCCCTCCCCCACACATACCCCCAAACCCCCAACCATACACAGTACTTGCATTATTTTGCATCACTTTGAGTTTTTATGTGCATAATTTTGAGTTTTTAGCCATGCAATTAAAATAGTGATTAATTGTGATTAATCACCTAACTAATTGTGATCAATTTCTTAACCCCACACACCCACAGCCCCTCACACCTTCAGACATTCCCCTCCCCCACACATACCCCCAAACCCCCAACCATACACAGTACTTGCATTATTTTGCATCACTTTGAGTTTTTATGTGCATAATTTTGAGTTTTTAGCCATGCAATTAAAATAGTGATTAATTGTGATTAATCACCTAACTAATTGTGATCAATTTCTTAAATAGTTTGACAGCCCTAGTCTTAATTAAAGGTTTACTGCCCTTTGAATTTTGTTCAACTAGAAAGAAACTTAAAATTTGTTCTTTGGTTGGCACGGTAAAGAGTGTATTCAAGTATGAAAATATGACCTTGAACACTTTCTTAGCCTTCTTTTTAAGGGTATGAGACCCACTAAGTAATTCTACTGAAATCTTATAGAATGGGGAAGTCTAAACATCAAAATTCTACCAAAGGAGCTGCAGTTGGCAGAGAATTCTTGTTTCTGGTTAAGATTCTTGTTCTGCTTGCTGTGAGCAAAGGTTCCAGTAAAAACCTTAGTGTGCAACACTTGGATCTAAACTTATTTACAGAAAAGATGGAAGACATGCAATTGCCACTGAGCTCCGTGACAGAAAAAGAGAGTTAATAACAAGTGCCACTCAAATAGATATTTTTTTGTAGTGGACAAACTGATTCACAAGACAGCAATAAACAAGTTTGCTTGCTAGGTCTGACAGAAACAGAGAGAATATTAGCAAAAGGGGTCATGCTGTAACACCTGAAATTGTTGTTGCATCCTGGAAAATTTAAAAATAAATCTATTTTCTTTGCTTCCTAATGTCATGTCCATGTTTGTTTGTATATGTTCAAAGTCCTTTTAAAATAGCTTAAAACATATAGCAAGATTGCAGACTGTTTTCCATTTAGCTTTGTAGCAATCAAGGGTTTGTCTGGATGGGGAAACTTGTGCTCAGTGAATTTACAGCATACTAGCCATTATGCACCCATGTTCTGAGCATTAAATAAAAGGCTTACATCCACAAAGTATGTAGGCGTGTAACTCTTAGTAGGAGTAAAGAGTATTTAGGTGCCTAATGGGAATGTCTCAGGAAATACTGGGCTCCCAGGAAATGCTGGTCTTGAGCACATGCCATCTACTCACTTATGTTCACAACTCAGAGATGAGGTAGTAAATTGGCCTGAAGTGTGCCTGATGGCACTGTTCATGAGATCTTTGCCTGTGGCTGGTTTGAGAGTGGTGGGAGCAGGTTCTCCTAGAATAGCTTCCAGACTGGGCATGTGGAAAACCAGACGGGGTGAGTGGAGTATGCTCCAGAGCAGTATCCTCAGGAACATTTCAGGCACCTAAATACTTCTGTGCATCAGGCCCATACAGTGTTTTGGTGAGAAGTAACTTATTCCTTAAAAATTGGAGTAAGCGCCCTTGCACTTAGCATTTACTAAGATTACAGATGTGAAGTGTGAGTGTAGCATAGATTCACACCCTAGGGGCGCATCTACATGTGCAATTAATGTGATGAAATAAATGCCAATGCAGTTCACATCAGAGTTAGCTGCTACTGGAGATAGTATATTTACATGTGCCTGGGACCATAGCAGTTAGAGGCGGAGCAGAATAGCCCTGGCCTGGAAGTGGTTTAAGAGGGCAGCTCCAGGCTCCGGGTAGGAGTGTTGGGTAGTGTCAGGGCTGGTTGGGGGTACAAGCACACTACGGTGCAAAGCCAGGAAGCAGGCATCCCCCACACTTTAGCACCCTCATGCCGCAGCCCCTGTCACAGTCTACATGTGTGTTTAACCGCACTTAAGTACTCTGCCAGGAGATAGTACTGTTGGGAACAGTCCTATCTTACGGTGGAGTTAATTAATCTACTGCTCCCTAATATTGGTGCACGTGTAGACTGTGATGCTTTACTGTAGAGCTAATTAGTCTACTCCATGGTAAAGTGCAAATGTAGATACACCCTAGTTTACTAATTTTATTAATTTCCCCATGAAATGAACTCTGAGTAGATCAGGAACTGGTAGCTATAATTAAGGCTCTACACTGATTTCCATTCTCTTTCCATGTCTTTATAGAACTATAACTTAATAATATTTTGCAGTTTTGGTCCCTACCCAAAGACCAGTATGTTAAAACTATTACCATATTAACTCTAAGTTAAGACAACCCTAAGTTTAAGATGACCCCTAATAATTAGATTTTATAGAATCATAGAAAATTAGGGTTGGAAGGGACCTAAAGAGCTCATCTAATCGAACCCTCTGCTCAAAGCAGGACCACCCCCAACATTGTCTTAAAAACATTTAAGGATAGAGATTCTATAACCTTTCTGGGTAACCTGTTCCAGTGCTTTACTACACTCCTAGTGACAAGGTTTTTCCTACTGTCTAACCTAAACTTTCCTTACTTCAAATTGATATATGGAAAATTTATAAATTTGTTGTAACTTTCCATATGTAGGATTTAATTATGGGAGTGTTGTCTTTAATTCCCCCCCCCCCCCCCCCCCTCCACTGCTGCAGTGGGGCAGGCAGTAAGGGGACAGGTGGTGTGGAGAGGTCAAACAGCTTGCCCCACTGCTTGTACCTGACACCCCTGCTCCCCATCCTGCCCCTCAGCCTCTTCTCCCCTTCTCTCTCCCTTCCCCTTGATCCATGTCAGCAAGCTCCATCCCCATTCTAGCCTGGGGCACTAAGCACTTCCCCAGCCCAGCCCCCATAGCAGCCATGTGAGCTGCACACTTCTGCTATGAAGCTAAGTTGGGACTGTGCTCACTTACCCAGGTTGCAGCATGGACAGAACCTGCCAGCACAGAGCAAAGTTAAGGTGGGGAGTGAGAGGGGCGGGTGGCAGAGCAGA
>NW_005842851.1:104348-111782 GCF_000455745.1 Alligator sinensis | reverse complement strand
GCACAGTAGCTGCCTGCCCCCTCCCCCGCCCCCGCCACATACACACACCACTGCTATCATACTTGATTTTAAAATGAAAGGCTTCCCCCCCATTTTAAATGGGGTAAAGGGGGAACCTCATCTTAGAATAGAGTAAATACAGTTCCAAAAAAATAATTCAGAACTTTTAGAGAATATGGAGAGCTAAAAGAAACATGTATGTAATCGTTTCCCTTTACTTTAAAAAAATCTAGCTCAAGTGGCTTTTTCAGAGAGCAGAAAATTCACAAGGAAATACTGGGAAGTACCTTGCCATGTACAGCAAGATATAATTTTGATTTGATAGTCATGAAATAGTACATCAAATTTTATCTGTGCCCCTTTGCTGATATTTGAGTTCTTCAACTATGCAGCCTTGAATCTATTGGGTCTTAATATATTGGCTGACAGTGCCTCATTTTTTCATACTGACATTAGTAAGGTAACTTCAGAGTATGTCTACATGTACAATTAATGAGCCTTAAGGTGTAATAGTCGGGAATGCCGGACACACTAATACCAGCATGGGAGGACCCTGGGAGGCATGCCAGGCCACTTGCAAGGAGCAACCGTTAGACTGGTAAGGGTAGGAGATGGGTATTCCCTCCCTGCAGGTGTGGTGACACTGGCAACAGAGCAGTGCACACAGCAGCAGCCCCATTTCAGAAATAAGTGCTCACTGTGGGTTGACATGCGCATCAGAGCTGATGTCATAAGCCCATGCCGCAAGCTGATGAGCAGAGAAGGAATGGGACAGTACAGAGGCAGCTTCAGGAGCTCCATGGTGGCAAGAGTCCAGCTACCCCAAGGCTGACAGGAGACGAGATCGACTCTAGTAACTGAAAACCCAGAGGAGTTTTCAGCCATTTGGTGAGTTCTGACTCCCTGGAGAGGAGTGGCAGGAACAAGTGACCAGAGCGGCTCCACATGGACCCCTATACACAAACCTGTGGGAGAAGAGGCACATGTGAGTCAGGAGGCATGAGTGACTCAGCGACCTGGGCAATGAGAAGATGCCATTTCTTTTCAGTTGTTCCAAGTTAAGTTGGAAATTGAATGAGTACCCCGAGCAGGGAGAAGGCTGGCCCACTAATCAATTGGCAGCCCCAGTCAATTACTGCTACGGGGAGAGGAGCCTATTAATTAAGAACAGTATTGATTTAGAAGTACATGAATTCATCAAGGGTCAAAGAATTGATTTATTTATATGTTTAGAAGTTAATGAATTCCCACAATAGGAGCACATGGGGTGATGTTTCTATGAATTACTGAGAATTCATGTGGACCCGTAATCGCAATATCGACGGACGTATCTAGTGCATATCTGATAAGCACAATCACCTAAGTTGCTCCAGGAGTGAGCTAGTAGCCCTGATCCAGTGCATCCAGGACTCCTGGCAAGAACCACAATTTGACACCTGGTTGGCATGTGGAAGGGTGAAAGGGGAGAAAGAGCCCCAAGAACATCTACCATATGCACATCTCATGAGAGTTCTTTCTGACACTCCAGGACCCTCCCTCTAATTGTAAAGACCAAGGTGTGGCAGGAAAGTCAAGGGGTATACCCCATGACCATTGCTTTGAGAGTAAAGCTGTATGGCCATAGGCAGTGTCCCACCAGGGGTAGGACCTCCACAGCCCAACAGTACAGCCTGTTTTGATATAACCGCTCACATAAGGTTACTGCACATTAAAATAAGATACAGTAAACTGTGCCCAGGAATGCGTCTACACATGCACCCACATCAGGAGCAAATTTGCTCCAAATGAGAGCAGTTGGGTCCAAGGTTGCTCCTGCTTCCCTGCCCTGCTCTGCCCCTCTGCAGCAGCTACAGGGATCTCTAGGCTTCCCCAGTGCTAGCCTCAAGCTGGCAGGAGGCACAGGGGTCAGGCCTGAGCTCCAGGGAGTGGGGGGGATGTGTCCTGTAGTGGGGGACAGCTCCCAGCTATGTGGAGCTCAGAATCACAGCACAGCTCAGTGGGGCTGGCTTGGGGTGGTGCCCCATGGCCAAGCAGTAGCAGTGCCCTAAGCTTTCCCCTTGTTTTGCTTGCTGAGAGGATGGGGGAGTTTTATGTCCCTGGTCTCGGTGCTGCTCAGTTCCTCCCAGACATAGGTGGGGAGCTGAAGCCAACTGGGGCATGTGTAGGCAGCAGCAGAGCTGAGGGGATGGGAAAACTGTCCATGAATTTTACATACATAGAATCTAATTATTGGGATGCCACATTATATTCAGGGTCATCTTATATTCAAGTAAATATGGTGTTTTAATTTAAACTAGTCCTCCTTGCACTTTGTGATGCTGGTCAGGCCCTAAAATAGAAGCAACTAAAATCATTAGGATAACCTCAAAGTTAATATGACATAAATAACAGGAAGAGAGACCTGGTGAGTATAGCAAAAACTAAAATAACATAATCTTCTATTTTTTTGAGAGATCCAGTAAGTTCTGTCCTTGTGTATCTAGTAAGGGCCCAGTGTTGTGAGGACAAATAGCTAAAAGGACATAGGACAGAGAGGTCCCCTGTTCCAGCACTGCTCAGCTTCTGGCTCCTGAGGGGAGCCAACAGCTGAGCAGTGCTGGGAGCTCCCCTATCCCCTCAGCAAGCAAAGGGAGGGGAGAGCTCAGGTTACTGCTGTTACCCAGCTGCAGAGCATTGCCCCAAGCCAGTACTACCTGGCCAGGCTGTGATCCTGATCCCTGCATCAGAGCTGCAGACAGCTCCCTCCTGCCCCACCTGTGCAAATTGCTCCTGGTCAGCATCTACACATGCACTACTGCACGGTAGCTAATGCATGGTTAATCTAGTACCTGTATTTCTTGGTACTAGCAAACTGCTCATTAGCTTAATTTACTATGAAGTAAATCCTGCACACGTGTAGATGGTGACACTTAGATTAGTGGTGCATTAGATTAGTCTAATGTGCAGTAAAGTGTCTCACGTAGATATGCCCCCATTGATCGAATTTCTGCAGTAGATTGTACAAAACATAAAATATATATTTTTAGATTCTTCAAAAAATGTATAGGATATGTCTTGTTTAGTGAGTGACTTATTTATAGAAAAAATTCATACCTAAGGTTTTCAGAAAAATAAATGTTGACAAGTAGAAAAATGAAGAAAAAATAACAAAGTAGAAGAGTAAGAAGGGAGTTTCAGACTGTGAATTGTCTAATTTGGTAGCCAGTCACTTAAAAGATAGGGTGAATGCAACAACATTGAATACTTCTAAATGTCTTTTATAAAAGTATCTAAAGCCACTTTGGAGAAGTGGACGGTGATATCCTTTGGGATGGAAACAAGGCCAGAAACATTACTTGCTTTTGCCAAGGCCATGAAAGTTGCAAGATTGGAAACAGATAAAAAGAAAAAAGGTTAAACAGGTCTATTGAGATCACCCAGTCTGACCTCTTGCAGAATGCAGGTTGTAGAATTTCACTTAGTTATTTGTGGATCATTTTCTGCTTAAGCTATCATAAAGATTTAAAGTGATGGAAACGCCACAGTACTCCTAGGTAAATTGTTCCAAAGATTGAGTGTGCTCACTATTTAAAATGTGCATCTTATTTCTGGCCTAAACCATCTTGACTAAACCTAAATCCATCTTTAGCTTCTGACTGGTGCATCTTGCTATGTCTTTCTTCTTTCTGAATTATAAATCCCTTAAATAGCATAAATTTGTTCAGACTGTATGTACTTATAGGCCAATAGGGGCCAACCTTTTTGGTATACAAATAAAGGCCCATGCTCTCATGAGTACCATTCTGATCACCTTCCCCTGCCCAACCTTCTGCTCTGGTTTTTGCTCCCTGCCCTATCTGCCACTGTGCTGCCTGCCCCTCCTTGATCTGCTACATACTGCATAGAGAGACCACTTGTGGCACGTGTTCTGCAGACTGCCCCCCACCCCCTGTTATCTGCAATGATCCAATCCCTAAGCCAGAACTTCAGCATCTCAGTCTTATTGCTTAATTAGCTGACAATATTTTTCTCTAAGCAGAAACTTTTAAGGCAGTTGACATTGCATTATAAAATAAATAAGGAAACAATAACTTACCTATTTTTCTACCTATTGACCCTTCTACCCAATAATTATGATGATTTAGTGATGACCCTTGATAAACAAAAGAGTCTAAAAGCACTTGACAAATCTTCCAGTTTTTAGCAATAACAGTCTCTTTTCTTCTCTCAATAAATCACAAATCAAAACTATTTAGGTGATACTGGGCACATCTACACGAGAGGCTATGTCGCCATAGTGACAGGCTATGGAGACGTAGCTCATTAATACAGCAACGTAGTGTTGGTGGGCACTAACCATGATGCCACTGCTACTGTGTAGTAGCAATAAGCTACTGCTCAATAGGGTCAAAAATGACCCACTCGCCACCTGGACTATGCAGCACTGGCAGGTGCTGCACAATCCTTTAGTACTTGCTAAAGCTAAAGCAAGTATAAATGACTGCAAAATCCCAACTGCACAGTCAGGGGCACATATAGACGTACCCACTGAGATGGTGATACTATTTTATCTGCAGCGCCCCCCTAAAGATTCTACCATTAGAAGCGACAGTATTTCTGCAAGTTAATCACAGAGACTGTGGGGCTGTTGATTCCAAAGCCAATATATGAATGATTTTCTTTCTTTTCATTAATATCCACTGTCAGACATCTAGATCTGAAAACTTAGAAAATTAGTGTCCTTGAGTCATGTATGATTCAAAGTACTAAGCAATAACACAACAGTCAGTGCACAATCATCAATACATTTATGTGGGATTGTGCCTTTTGTTCAGTGTGAGGTGTTAAATAAAAAACTAATCCAGCCATTCAAGTAGCATAGTAATCTATACTGAGAGAATCCATTTGAATAAAAAAATCACTAATTAGCCTTTGCCCAGAACATAAAAATGAACCTGAAGTTAGAGAAAGTATGCTTTGTTTTATCAAGATCATGAACTCTAATTTAATTTAAGGTAAGTAGACTCCATTGGACTGGAAATTTCTGATCTAACTTCAGTAGTTATTTAAATGATGCTGCCTGTTTATACTTTGATATAAACTGGTCATAAACTGATGGAGTAATATAATGTATGCTCATCTGACATCTGTAACAAGTGTAGCATCTGTGCCAAGAGAACAGAAAGGAATATAATGAAAAGCAACTAAGATAAGGCGAAGGAATGAGAAGCAAAAATGTCACCTCATAACTTAGCTTATAGCCACACCGGGCACAATTCTCCTAAGGTGGCATTTTAGTCTGATATAAGCAGGAACAACTCCCAAGGATTTCAAGCTATGTGACCCCAGGCATCTAGGCTGAATTTGGTTCCATATAATACCTCATTTTGAGAACCTGGTGATTTAGAAAACTATCTTAAGTTTCAAAGGAATTATACTGATTTATGCCTGTCGAGCAGTTGGCCTCTAAATGGTTTAAGTCAGGGGTTTTCAACCTTTTTTAACAAGTGTACCCCTTCTGGGTGCATGGGGGGGTGCATGTCCCGGGGTCTGCATGTGGTGCATGGGTGGGCTGGAGCTGCCCCCCTTCCCAGCGCCCCCTTCTCCCCCCTCCCCCAGGACAAGCTGCTCATGGCTCTGTCCCATGCTCCGCCCTGGCTGGGCACCACCTATCCCTGCTTCAGCCCCAGCCCCAGCCCCACTCCCTCCCTCACCACAGGGGCCTATGGGAGCAGGGCTACAAGGGGGGCTGCAGCCACCCCAAAATTCACTGTGGCCCCTCCAACCCTCCTCCCAGCACCACCACCTCCTGCTCTGAGTGCAGTGAAGCCCAGCCCCTGCTGGAAACACCCAGACATGGCCCTGGCCCCAGCCCACCCCTCCCTGCACACAGATCTGAAGGCACATGCCCCCACGCCCTCTTGGGATGCACATAGTGATGGTAGCCACCCCCCCATGCTAGCTCAGTCCTGCACCCCACCCTGGCTGGGCAGCCCCTCCCCTTCCCCCTGCCCCACTTCCTCCCCCCACAACAAACTTACCCACCAGACTCAACTGCTCTCCACATGGCCAGGCTGCAGGGGAGGCTGCATGCTATGCTGTGGCTGCATGCATGCATGCATGCAGAGTTCCACGTACCCCCTACAACCCTTTTTAGTACCCCAGGGGTACGTGTACCCCCAGTTAACAACCACTAGTTTAAGTTATTGCAAATCACTGAAGGCTAATTCTATGTCAGCTTAGGGTGCAAGAAATTCTTATGTTTGTCTCAGACGGCCGGAGCCGACTTGAGGAGGATCGCAGATTACTCGGCCATCAGGTGGGCTGGTGGATGGAGAGGCGGGACACAGCGTATTGGTTGGAAAATAACTTTTACTTTAACTTTACTTACGCCGCTGGTGGTCGCGACACAGGTGATGAGGTTGCTTACGTAGTTACAGGTAACGAGAGAAACGAGCATGCAGGATGAAGGATACGTCGGGAACAGACGGTGAGGGGAGATGTTGGAGGGTGATCAGTCCGCCAGCTTTTCTCTACCACGTGGCAAAGTTCTCCGTACTCTACCATGTGCTCAGAGCTCTCCAACTTGGGCGGAAGCTGCACGGATTTTTATACATTTAGAGTAGCTAATAACAGACTGCCAGGTGGGAATAGCTAATGAGGCAGAACGTACCAAATTTGAAAGTAACTGTGGTTATTCAGGGCAGTTCTATTGTGACAGGGGCACTCAACTCATTTGGTTATGACATGCCCCCTTGACCATGTCACAATAGACAAGGGAATTAGGTTACAAGTAATTTTCGTCTAGGAACTCATCGTCTTTACAAGGTTCAAGTGGTAAACGGGTATATACATAAGCAGATAACTTAACAAATCGCTTTTTAACAAACTGTAAAATACAACAACCCATACATACAACAATGGCTATTACTATTAATGGTAAACACAAAGCAATGAGGGAAGTCAACAATTGAATTAATTAAGATGAAGCACCCCATCCTATTCGACCCCTGGGACTTCCTTCATTCCTTTCAAACACCCTTCTATTTCTTCTACTGTCACCCCTCTTCCCAGATCGTCCCTTTTCTTCTTCTTTTAATGCCTTTACTACTTCCCCCTTCCGTCATCATCTCCCTCATCTCTTTCCTCACGTTCCGAACCCTCCTTGTAAAATATCCACTCTACTCCTCTCCTTCCTCTACCCATGGTGTTCGTGCCAGAAATATTCTGTGAAGTTACGGACTGAGTCGTTACCTCTTTCCTTGAACCACGTGCTTGCATTGAAGGGGTAGACCAAGGGCGTAACAAAAAGGGGGAGCCGTAAGCACGCGGTGGGGTCATTTGTCTATGAGCGTTAGTTATAGCTTTGGCTCGGAACGATAGAAAGTTCAGAACCGAGTTGGAGGTTTTGAAGTTAGCTTCTGTTCGTCGAGGAACCTGTCGGTAACAGCAGGA
>NW_005842851.1:102482-103241 GCF_000455745.1 Alligator sinensis | reverse complement strand
CTTTCCGGGCGCTATTTTCGGGCGGCGTCTCGGAGCCCCCCGCTGCCTGCTCCAGTGACTCCATGCTTACTGTTCGCAATTGCATTTCTAGGTTTGCGTTTTCTCTCAATAACCCCACTACCGTTCGAAATAACACGTTTATTATTTTTTCCTTGTTCCATTTTGGGCCTCCCCATTTTGCCGTGTGGCGGCCCTTGGTCTCTAGGTCTTCCCGGAGCTGGCCGAGGAGTTTGTAACCACGCGATCCAGGCACTAAAGCCGGACAGTTAAACCAGTCCGGTGTGGTGGGTTCCCCTCCTTCCCTCAGGTACCGGGTGCACTGGGCAAACTCTTGAGCGGGGGTCAGATTTTCCGCCTTCTTCACCTTCACCCCTGCTAGGGATAAGGTCAGTGTTTCATCCGGGGGCCGATAGCAAACCCGGTCACTGCCCATTACACACCCGAACACCCCGGGAAACAGCTTTGCTCTCCATTCCTTCATGACTGCTCCTTCCCCTTTCACCGAGAAGTAGCCGTCAATGTTCCTTCCATCCCCTCCTGCCACCTGGTGGTAGGCGATATGTGCCCAGAGTTCGTCTGCGTTTTCCACGCGGTGGGTCCCGGTGCGCCTGGGGCAGCGCTCAATTAAATTCAACTCCACCACCGTGCCCTTAGATCCTGTTCGTGACGCCATGTCTCAGACGGCTGGAGCCGACTTGAGGAGGATCGCAGATTACTCGGCTGTCAGGCGGGCTGGGGGGTGGAGAGGCGGGGGGCAGT
>NW_005842851.1:97341-102459 GCF_000455745.1 Alligator sinensis | reverse complement strand
GTATTGGTTGCAAAATAACTTTTACTTTAACTTTACTTACGCCACTGGTGGCCGCGACACAGGTGGTAAGGTTGCTTACGTAGTTACAGGTAATGAGTTGCTTGCGTAGTTACAGGTAACTGGCAACAAAACGAGTCATTCTGACCCAACAGGTCTTTAATAATGGCTGGCTTTATATCTTAATAGAGATATGTAGTCAGATCAGTTGTTGTAAATTAAGGTAGCAGCATTGACTCTGATGGAGTTACAATTTTTATTACTAGTAGTTGAACATTTTGCCTTCTAGGTTTAGTCAGGAATAATAGTGCCAATTTAATTCCTTTTTTGAAAAAAGTCTCTTAAGAGAAAAAGGACTTGTTTTGAGAAGACTGTTTTGTAGAAAGAGTTTCATTTCTTCAGAAAAGCCAGTGAATTTTTTTTGTCTTCAGTTCTCAGTATAATAGTGAAACATAAAAATCAGAATGATATGAATTTATACTGCACACATACGTGTGTGTGTGTGCGTGTATAGTTAAGTTGTGTTGCACTAATATATTTTAGAGCAGTATAAGTTCATATTGTTCTGATTTACTTTTTCTGAATATAAAGTAGCATGTTGTCACTATTTGTAATCTAACATATTAATAGAATTTTTTAGTTAGTGTGGTGCCCCCTGATGCAATGGTCACAAACTCCTGGAAAGAAAAAAAACATAGATGTTAACTCCAGTTGGAATTACAAGATAAAGCACAATTGATTTTCAAAATGTTGTAGCCAGCCAAAGAGTGGCTAGTATTTTCACGTGAATTTTCAGGGGCAGCAGGAAAGGCAGGCGTATGTTCAGGAAAAAAATATAGAAAGGACCAGAGATGCAACCAACCCTCTAGAGGTCTAGAGTGTCATTCACCTCAGAATTACAATGCTTATTTGTAGGTTTTACATCTTATAGACATGGACGGAAGAAACAACACAATTTAACAACGTGTTTTTAAGGCATGAAAAACAAAATTCTGAAGCAAAATGATACATACTGCTAACATAAAGTTGAACTACTTGGTGCTCTTAGTCTGTTGACAGAGTGCTAGAGGTCTCACCTTTCATAAGTCTAGTAGACAATACTGCACTGATCTTTGTAAGTTTGTAATTGAGTTTATCTCCAGTCTATGAGCTTCATAACTCATGTAGGGGTAAATTTGAGGGATATATACAAAAGCTGTGAGTTTCTAAAGATAAGTTCTACTACCTCTCAATTTATTTTTATTGCATTGTGCAGTGCCCCAAGTGAGTTGACAGGGACACTGGGGAGCTCTTAAAAATTATTATCCATTATTACATAGTCTCATTGCTCAAAAATATTTCTCAGTGATACATTTCAGTTTTATAGTTCTCAAACAGGAAAAGTTTAAAGGGTGTTTTACTAGTTTGTGCCATCACAAAATAGCAAATCATATGAACAATCTTTAAAAGACAATTCTAATTCCTCTAGCATTTTTTTGGAATGTTGTATTTGATACAAATTTTTTCAAATATAAATGCAGGCAACATTTTGTGGGGATGATGAGGGAACAACAGTTCATCATAGGTGCCTATACACTAGTTGGGATGCTGCTCTAATGCACTATAATTACAGTGTGCCAGAACAGACTCCAGTAATGGAGTCAGCTGGAATATGGTAATTACTGCACTACAACCAGCCTCCCTCTCTTGTGTATCAGTGTTCCCGCACTTCAAAATAGTGGTGGGGGCACTTTAACTAAAGCTCTTTTGACGAGCTTTAGATAAAGCACCCCTGCTACAGTTTTGAAGCATGAGGACATTGATACATGAGACACTCCATGTGATTTAGTTAGAGTGGTTCTATGAGCTGCTCTAATTAAAGCACTTCCCCCATCCCCCCACTCCTAGAACACATGTAAAAATGTCCCTTCCTTTTAGCTTTTATCTGATACGTACTCTATTGAAGACTTACATGCTGCCCTCTAAGGACAACGTACAAAATAATGCTAAAAAACTTTTGTCCACCCCCATATCTAACCATCAAATAAAAAACTATATATATTAAACAGCTATATTAAACAGGCTTAGCTGTTTAAACAGTTAAATTAAATCAATCACAGTTAGACTGGACAGGATCTCTGCAATCCAACGTTAGAAACATGAAACTATTCTTAGGATTTATCCTGGCAGTTACAACAGATGGATCACATGAGTATCAGCAAAAACATAGAAAGTGTAAAAGTCTTGCATATTTTAGAAAAAACTTGTGGCTACAGGGACAGGCTATCTCAGGAATGGCCAAGCTCATGGAGAAGCTTTTATTTTTTGTTCAGAATACCACTTGTTCTTGTGGTTTTCGGCAATTTACAGCTGGACCTTGTCAATGGAAACTTTTTCACTTAAGTTAATTATAAATAAATCCAAACCAATGGAAGTGGAAAACTGGGACACAATCTTGTGCATTTGACCTGTTCTTAAAATAGAGGGGAATGCTACCTGCACATAGTCCCCTAAAATTAGACCAAGACAGGACTCATAGATGATAGGTACCGATTTATCTCTCAATACTTGCAGACCACATGCACCTTTCCCCCAAAAATAGCCTTCCAAGATTGGAGTGCATGTCTTAGGCAGGGAAGTTGATTTTCCTGCCCAGAATAACAGCAGTGTCATTTCTATTCAGACAGCACTGAGGGAGTCAGTTAAGGCAACCATGGACTTAATCACTACACACTTTTAGAAGTGGAATGCTTTTATGAGGAAAGCCTGGGGGAACTGGACTTATTGAATCTAGAGAGAAGGAGACTGAGAGGAGACTTTATAGCAGTCTTCAACTGCCTGAAGTAGGGTTCAAAAGGGGAGGGAGCTAAACGATTCTCAGTGGTGGCAGATGACAGAACAGGAAGCTGTTGCAGATTGACCTGCTCAAGCTGCAGCTAGGGAAGTTAAGTTAGATGTTAGGAAGAATTTTCTCATTAGAAGGGTAGTAAAACACTCTCCAGAGAGGTGGTGGAAGCTCCATCTTTGGGGGTTTTCAAAACCCAGCTAGACAAAGCCTTGACTGGAATGAGGTAGTTGGAGCTGGTCCTGCTTTGAGCAGGGGGTTGGACTTGATGACCT
The DNA here is from genome assembly GCF_000455745.1 of Alligator sinensis. NCBI lineage: Eukaryota > Metazoa > Chordata > Crocodylia > Alligatoridae > Alligator > Alligator sinensis. Next base: position 99,363 of record NW_005842851.1, on the reverse strand, counting down.
CCTGAGGTCCCTTCCAAGCCTAATTTTCTATGATTCTAAGTGGAGGATAGAGGCCTTTGACAGAGGGTGAGATCTGAGCTTCAGAGAAACAATTGATAGTATTTTTCTTGTCTGACTACTATCACCTCCATTGGATAAATTTGAAACAACTGCTTTTCACCAAGGTGACTATTTCCCATTAGACTTTGGGTTCATCTTCTATATTTAGGACCCTGCCAGACTAATGGCAGAAGTAAGCTGAACTGTTGCTCCTTTAATCTTGCAGGTTCACCCATGTGCTCCCCTGCCGCTGATTGGTGGAGGGGCCCTGCTTGTGGCTCACTCCTGATCAGTAGGGAAGTGAAAACCACAGTTTTAAAAATTAGCACCATTTCTGTCTCCTTGTCACTGATTGGCCAAGGGGCCCTGGCAGCCCCACTGCTTGCTGTTGACTGGCAGGGAAACAAAAACGGCACCAAGTTTAAAACCACAGCCTTCGCTTCTGTGCCGATCAGGAGCAAGCTGCAAGCAGGGCCCCTCCACCAATCAAGTGTTGGGGGGAGGGGGCACAGGGGAAATTGCAAGATTAAAAGTGCCACAACGCAGCCCACCTCTGCCATGAATCTGGTAGGACCCTATCTGTATTATATATATATATATTTATGACCCCATTAGAGAGTCAATTTTATAGGGTCATAATTTCATGCAGTACTATTCTTTGAGGAATTGGCATTAATGGTGGCCAGAGTACTGACCTGATTTAAAATTAAAGGAGAGTTGCAGCATACCCCAGCTGGTGTGACCCTCGGGATCAGCTCTACTGCACGTGTGGGCTCCCCACTCAAGCTCCACTGCTTTGGCTCACTGAGTCAGCTCCATTCCATCTCCTGGATTTCTCTTGCATATCTTGTCAGTTGCAGCCTGCCAGGAATAGTGCCACTGCAGTTCCTAGGTCTCTGCTGCTCATTTCACTGGCTAGGAACAGTCCCACAACAGCCCCTGAATCTCTGCTGCACAACTCACTGACTGCAGCCCACCACTCCCACACTCTTCCTCCCAGCTGTTGATTTTCACACCCAAACCCCAGCTTACTCCTGGCTTTCTTCTCCTTTCCCCAAAAGCCTGCTGGGCAATGGAGTCCAGCTGTCATTGCAATCCATTACAAAGGAATCTGTGTAAATGTAAATGTGGTTTAATTATAGCTCCTCTGTTAGAGAAGCTGGAGATTATCCATGTACAAACAGATGTTCATGTCTTAAGCATCTACAATTTCAGCTTGATCTTTTAATAAAATATTACCTAGACTAGGACCAAATCTTCAACATGCTGCAGTTCCCATTGAGGCACTTAAGGACAGATTTTCAAAAGATCTGTTCCCAGAGTCCTTAAAAAATCTGGTCACTTATTTTGATGCATACGCTCCCTTGTCACCTGGTTCTAATTATGGATTAACTCATCAGAAATTATTTCTCTTATGAAAAAAACCTGACCACTCATAGCTCAAAAAAACCATGTAAATGTACCCAATATATTCAACATATTAAGAACTTATTTTTATAAAAATAACTCAAAAGATAGCTCCAAATGTCAAAGATTCATCTTAGCATCTTAGCAGTTTAAACAGTTTCCCACAATGCTAAGTCCTCACATAATTAAAAAAAACAAACCTTACCCTTAACACGTCCCCTGGCAAATACACAAATTTTTCATTAAAAATACAGGGCAAGCATGAAGGGCAATGTATCCACTAGTATTTGAGTCTAATAGCATATGATTGGTTGATCAATTAATGGACTAACCAAGTGAAAATAGCTCATAAAATATACACAAATAGGCACAGGAGATTGGTAGGGGAGGCACAGGGGGGCACGTGCAAACCCCCTTCCCCCCGCCCCCCGAGATTGGCCCCTGACTCAGCACCGCTCAGGACGGGGCAGTTTTTGCTGCGTGGGCCAGCAGTATGTTGTGAGGGGCATTAAGCCATGGCATAGGAGTGGATATGGGGCTTGTGGCTGACCCCTGGGCCCACCCACAAATTTTGGC